>NC_090752.1:95698343-95725843 GCF_036898095.1 Palaemon carinicauda | reverse complement strand
GAGAGAGAGAGAGAGAGAGAGAGAGAGAGAGAGAGAGAGAGAGATAAGGTGAAGGATGGTATGGAGAGAAGAGGTCTGGTAGAAGGGGATTCCCTTAGTAGAAGGCATTCAAGAGGTCATAACAGGCATCCGACCCCTTAATGTAGGGATAACAGTGGGAAAGGAGAGAGAGAGAGAGAGAGAGAGAGAGAGAGAGAGAGAGAGAGAGAGAGAGAGAGAGAGAGAGAGAGATTCAATAATTAAAAAGTGCTGGAAACTTTTCACATTAGTCCAGCCTCTTCCAGTATGCAAATGAATTGAATTACAAATTCAGTTCCGTGTGTTTACATAAAGCATTCAGGTTCCGTTGAACGGCGGAAAATGGTATTTGCTGAGATAACAATCCTTGCTAATTTTTGGTGGCGAGAGAGATGGAGACAGAGATTAAATCACTGTATTTTATCGCATTCCTAATTCGTTCAAGGTTAAAGTAAACTACGTCATGTTTAGTTTTCAAAGATAAAAAATGACTTCTTTGACGAACCTACGGGATATTGTAAATATCCTACTTAAAAGTAACATGTCTTAAAACTATATTTACTTGACACATTTAAATATTATGATAAGAAGAGTCACCTAAAGTAAATACTAGTCTAAATATATAGCCTATTTAAATAATAATCCCCTCACTGCGAGAAATGACAAATCAGCTTATACAAGATTTTATTTTTTTAGAAATACTAAGTATTTAAAAGGTTTCGTTTCCTTGAAATATGAATATCAATACTGAAATCATGATATTTTCTTTTCTTTTACAATGAACGCCTCATTAAATAATACTGAAAGCGATATGTTTTATAAATACTTTATTTCTCAATCCGTCTTAGAATACAATAGTTAATTTCATCCTTTTTTTTGCAAATAAGCCACTCCTGCATCATCACAACAATCTTGAAATAGCAATGATAAAGTGAAACTTATAATGATTCTCTACTTTAACTAGGATATCCTATACGTTAAAGGTCAGACTGCCAATTAGATAGTTTTCTATAGCTTTCAATTCCCTAATCATTTAATAAAAAAATATTTTAGTATTTTGAAATAAATCTTTTTCAAACGATTATTAAATCGAAGATAAAAGCAGTCCCTTAAATCATGAGCTTTAAGTCGGAACAATGCCTAATAATATTACAAAAGACTATTTTCAATAATTAAATATTTACATAGATATACAAAAAAAATTACCAATATCTAAACGATAGAGCTAAATAAATACACTAAAATTCAAGGAACCACCTGCGTAATACTAATATTTCTGCAATGCTTTTAAAAATACTTACTATGTTGAAAATCATTGAATCTACCTCAGTTATTTTCTAAATTCTTTACTAAAGTGTTCCTCATTGATATCTTAAGAATTATTCCAACTCAATAAAGTATTCAATGATGAAATCGGAAACTGTTAGGGATGGGATGTGGCTAAGTGGTTAAATCTGCCATGGGGTCTAGAGAGAGAGAGAAATTAAACTCTTTAAATTTGGATTAAATAAAGGATTTACCTTAATTAACGGGAACATTTTCTCACAACAAGAAAACAATGACACATTCGTCATCTTTTGAATGTTGAACGCTTTAATTTTTTTTCTTCTGGGGTGTCTAAGGTTTCCTATAACTAACCTCGAGTAAGAGTATTAAATTATAACCTTTAAACGAATATCCTTGCCATTTAACCGAAGATGATATTGTCATAATAATGTCAATTGTATCTTAGTTGATGTAATCGCCAATTAAGAAAGATAATTCTATAAAGACCATGGCCCATGTTTCTGTACCACTGCTCTATAAACTCTGTCTTACACGGAGGTTAGTACATCCTTACATATAATCATATTCATGAAAAATTACGGTTTGATGGCAGTGTGTGTATACATATACAGTTTATATATATATATATATATATATATATATATATATATATATATATATATATATATATATATATATATATATATATACAAACACACACACACATATATATATATATACATACATATATATATATATACAGTATATATATACATATATATATAAAATATATATATATATAATATATATATGTATATATATACACAATATATTATATATATGTATATGTATATATAAATATATATATATGAGTATATATATATATACACACACACACACACACACATATATATATATATATATATATATATATATATATATATATATACATACATACATACATATATATATTTATATATATATATATATATACATATATATATATATATATATATATATATATATATATATATAGATAGATAGATAGATAGATAGATAGATCGATAGATACGCATATATCCTCCCCCGTAACTGGTTCACTAAAGGACAAAGTTAATGCCTCAGACATGTCATACCACTCGCATCTGTGTATGATCTTTCTATGCCAGTTTAGACCCGCAACTATTCTTAATTCGTCAATCCATCGTCTTCTCTTCCTTTCCCTGCTTCTTTTGCAGTTTCTAGGGACCCCTTCTGTTATTTCTAAGTCCAACTATTATATGTCATTCTCATTACATGTCCTGCCCAACCCTGTTTCTTTCTTTTACTTGTAATTAGAATATCCTCTACTTTAGTTTGCTCGCATATCCATGTTGCTTTTTTTCTGTTTCTTAGTGTAATTCACATCATTAGTCTTTCCATAGCTTTTTGAGTTGTAACTAGCCTATGTTCTAAAGCCTACCTGTGCAACCTGCAGTCCTAGAGACTTCATAATACGGTCCTACCCTCCAAAATTAATATCGTACAGTCCGGCCCTTGGAGCGAACTGCCAAGCTGAAACCTTAATCACTTGAATTCCTAAAATGTCGTTTCATCGACAACGAGAGAGAGAGAAGAGAGAGAGAGAGAGAGAGAGGAGAGAGAGAGAGAGAGAGAGAGAGAGAGAGAGAGAGAGAGAGAGAGAGAGAGAGAGAGAGCGTGTGCTGTAGCCTTTACCAATCAGGAATAACACTTGTGTTAGCTATGATTGGGCTGGATTACAAGAATTTATTTTGCATTACAACATATGGGGCTCCTGCGATGGCAGGTAGAAAGAATGGTCTGGTAGGATTGTTGAAGGGTAGAATGGAGTCTCAAAATATTAACTCGTCTTCACTTATTGTCCTGCACAGTATTATAAATAAAAAGGCGTTATCTGCAAAGACAATAAACTTTCCGCATATAACCAATGTCCTTGTGAAAGCAGTCAACTTCATTAGGTCAAAAGGTCTTAATATTCGCCAGTTTAAAGAATTACTGGCAGATACTGAAGCACAATACTGTGATGATTTTTTTTTTTTTTTGACAGGTGGCTAAGTAAGGAAGGAATGCTGAAAAGAGCATAAAAATGTTTGGGTGTAATTGTGCTTTTCTTAGACATGAAAGGTAACTCTATCCCTGAAACGAATGATAATGAAATGAAGTTACGTAGCATTTTCGGTAGATATAACAGACAATCTCAGAACCCGGAATGCTATGCTTGAAGGGAAAGATCAACTGATTAATGACCTGTTCTCCCTGATCAAAGAGTTTTAGACTAAATAAAGCCATAAGCGATGAGCATTGTCTGAAATATAGTAACAGGTTGGCAGCTCTACAATGACCTCAGCAAACTCATGCTAGCTATTGAACTGTTTGCTTCCCCATTCCAATCGGATGTGAAAATTATCCCAGAGATATGCAAATGGAAATAACTGAACTGCAATTTAATAATGAATTAAGAAATAAGTAAAGTGGTAGCTCCATATATCAGTTCTATAAACAACATTTATCAAACAAAATATACCCAACTACCTGGTCATGCAAGGAAGATGATGGCAGTGTTTGGTAGAGTGTATATATGTGTGAACAGCTCTTTTAAAAAATGAACCTGGCTAAGAATAAATTTCAGTCGTCACAAACTGGTGGACACTTAAGAAGCACCTTAAGTGTTGACACTTTAGCCATTCAGCCTGACATTGACCAGATGATCCAACAAATGCAGTTATTTGGTTTCATAAAGGTTAAGATATTCCCATCAATTCAAGTACACAGTTATCTTTACATGCATATTACAGCCATATCTAATAGTACTCTGCGAAATATCCATATATAATTCAGATGAGTAGCCGGGGGAGAAAACAACAGTATGATCAGGATGGGAATGTTAAGAAACTTGATTCTTGAAATATATTTTTTCAATTTTACTTTTATTTTGTATCATATATTACATTCACATGTCGTGTGAATTCTATTTTTTACTACAGAATGATTTTCCTTAGTTAAAATACAACACTAATTTTGTAGTTTATTTTTCACTGAGGCCCCTACTGTGGAGCCCTCCATAACAAGAGTGTCTTGACTAGTGGCCCTTCTTTGGAAAAGGTTGCATACATCTCTTCTACGGCTTTGGTAAGGATCTAAGTTTCTGATGCATACCTTAATACTGGTAGGACCATCTGATCAAGATTTTATATATATATATATATATATATATATATATATATATATATATATATATATATATATATATATATATATATATATATATATATATAAACACGCACTTATATATCTTTGCACGAAGACGCTAAGATCATTACATAATATATACATATCCTATTATATATATATATATATATATATATATATATATATATATATATATATATATATATATATATATATATATATATATATATCCAGATAGTTTGTCTTTATTATATAGGGGAGATTCCTTCCCTTTAATTCTTTCCAGCAATCCAACGTCTCAGACGTAACTTCGCACTTTTTTCCAATTCAAGTCCTTTATTCGAGAACAAATCCTCCGAGGTAGCCGTGCTCGAAATGACCCAATATTCGAATGAGGCTTTAGGATAATCCTTTCTCTAACCAAGTATCTTCCCCGACACCAAATGAGGAATTAAATCAGTCTAGGACTCGGATCATTTTGACCAGCTATATCCTTCCTGAAAGGACAAGGACTTTCAAGCCTCGAAGTCATGCCCTATCAAGGACCATTCAGCTGATAATTGCCCCATCAAAGCAAAAGGGGCCTTTGCTGGATGCGAAAGGATGAAGCAATATCATCGAATAATCATGGTCGATTCCAACTGAAATGGTTTCCTTCTCAACATTTGCATGATTGAATTGAATTGTATTATATTTCATACCAATTTAAGTATCATTGTTATATGTAATGTACCAGGTTGAATTGTACTATTATTTTTATATCAATTCAAGTACTATTGTTATATTAACGTGCCCTACTCGTCAAAAATGACGTTTAGATTATTTAGATAGTTATGCACACACATGCACGCTCAGGTTCAACCCTTCCCACTCACTCCCCTTTCCTAACTGCAACTGGTTGGTTAGGCAATTTGTGGAAGTGTGGGGTTTCCGAGTGAATGGTAACCACCCCCTCTCACCAGGGTATAACTACTCCTTCACCCCTGAGTGAGACTAGAAAGAAATATATATATATATATATATATATATATATATATATATATATATATATATATATATAGAGAGAGAGAGAGAGAGAGAGAGAGAGAGAGAGAGAGAGAGAGAGAGAGAGAGAGAGAGAGAGAGAGAGACTTGCTCATTATAATATAGCGGAGATTTGTTTATTTGATCACCAATGATTTAAGCTTTGTCACTTGAGACTGATATCGCTGCTGGTATAATGTCAGCATTACATTCTTTGGAACAATATGACTCAGAGTATTATGCAGCATGTCGTAAATTTTCACGTTGCCTAATGCATTACAAAGTAGTTCATTTATGTGACATACACTATATAATAGCTCTTAATGTCGTAGAAAGTCTTTTGAGGCTTTCAGTAAGACTTTATCGCTTCATTTAACAGGGACAATGCTCCATTTTATGATATTAATAAATTCTTATACAGATCTTATATTATGCTTTGTGAAATTTCATGAACATCTCTTAGACGCTTAAAGTTATTGAAGTGAAATAAAACTTTATTCAATTACTTTAATTTCATTTGAAAGGTATCGTATGCTATCCTTTACTGGATTATGAGCACTACAAACATTCACATTTGGTTACGTAATCAATATTATTAGCATTATGTCAGCTTAAAAAAGGAGCGTCAATATTTCTACGAGCTAATAAGTAAGGAGACAAAAAAAATAATACTGGAAATAAACAAAAAATACATTCGCTAGTAAATAAACGATGAATTAAATACCAAACTTGTATCCAAACAACGTCAAATTTCGTAAAATCTCTCTCTCTCTCTCTCTCTCTCTCTCTCTCTCTCTCTCTCTCTCTCTCTCTCTCTCTCTCTCTCTCTCGAAATACAATGGACATTTCAATAAACAGAATCCGCACCAATTGTTCTCTTGTTGTTTCAGAGAGAGAGAGAGAGAGAGAGAGAGAGAGAGAGAGAGAGAGAGAGAGAGAGAGAGAGAGAGAGAGAGAGAGAGAGCTATACTTTCCAGAGCCGAATTTTTCTGTTCAGTTGAATTTTTCCTTTCTTAAATTGTCCCTTTTATTTCCAAACCCCCGAGCGAAAAAAATGGTATAAAACCAATATTTCTTCAACGGATTTGGTTAATAGCAATTAATCGAATTTACCTTCTCTCCCTCAAATCTGCTTTGTAAGTGAGAGGGTCCATTCAGATTTAAGGAATTTTGTCTCCCACACGGACTTTTATAGCGTTTATATATATATATATATATATATATATATATATATATATATATATATATATATATATATATATATATATATATATGTACGCTGCAGGACAAAGGCTCAGACATGTCCTTCCACTAGTGTCTGTTTATGGTCTTTCTATGTAATTAACAAGCTAATGAAAAAATCAACACAGTATGACAAACTACTATGCATGGTATTTATAAACTATGAGAAATCTTTTGATTCTGTCAAAACTTCAGCAGTAATGAAAGACATTCAAAGACAAGTAATATATGAATCCTATGTTTGAAGTACAGCAATCCTAAAACTACTTAAAGGTAGTGAGAAAATTTCGATTGAGAAAGGAGTTAGACAGGGAGACTCCATCTCTCCTAAATTATTCACAGCATGCCTAGAAGTTTTTTTTTTTTTAATTTAGATTGAGAAAATGTAGGAATCAACATTAATAGGGAATACCTTAACAACTCCAGATTTGCAGATGACATAGTTGTGTTTACTGAATCATGGGAGGAATTGCAAAAGGTGATAGAAGATTTGAATAGAGAAAGCAGCAATGTACGACTGAAAATGAAAATGTGTAAACCTAAGATAATGTTCACTGAAAATGCAGAGACAACAAATAATTGGTATGGACGAATATCTAGAGATTGATAATGAATATACAAATGCCACTTTCTCTGAAAAGAAAAGTATTTAATCAATGGTTTTATCAGTATTAACTTACTATATACATCAGAAACTTTGAGTCTTACTAGAGCCTTAGAACATAAGTTAGTTACAACTCAGAGAAGAGATCTATGGGAAGAAGAATGAAGAGCATAACACTTAAGAGCCAGAAAAAGAGCAGCTTGCTTATGAGAGCAAACTAAAGTAGAGGATATTCTAACAAAAAAGAAAACGATATGAACATGGGCAGGACATAATGAGAGTGTCATATAATAGATGGACATTAAGTATAACAGAGTGGATCCCTAAGGATTGCAAAAAAAAAACAGGGGAAGGAAGAGAAGACAAATGTTATTTTTAGATCTAGTTTAAAGAAATATTACCTGAGCTGAGTCTAACCACACATAAGTAAACGATTAATTTACCTAATTATCTTCATACCTTAATCGGCTATTACCTACCTGGCCCGAATAAATTTGGGAGAAAATAATATAAAACAATAAATATAAGCAATAAACATAAAAATCTTCTATATAGAATTTTAAATTGCTTTCAATAAATCAAATTTCCTTAAAAGCGTTAATAAAAAAATCCTAAATTTTCTCACATCTGAGGAAAAGCTTTAACCAATACATGTCGAGGTATTCAGTACATGGCCACCAATTATAGTTTTACAGATACAGCAATCAAAGAAAATAAAGTCAAAAGGCTTTTGATAGTTAATGAATCGCTTCCATTTCAAGTCCGGCAAAATACGGTAAATTTGTTTATCAATAATCGTTGGTCTACAAATATGCAGTAAATCAATACTTTGTTTTTGTTACTAGAGTTTTCAATCATATATTTTATCTTTTCCTATTTTCACTATGAACTATTCTAAGGCTAATTGTAGTACATATATAATCTTACATCTAAACTTGGTAAAAACTAACATGAAAGTTATGAAGCCAATCTTTACTTTTTCATGATTAAACTAAATGGTTTAGGAGAAAAAAGAAAACAAAAGTGATAAAAACTCTTTAGGATTAAACTAATTTGAAAATTAATAACATACCTTATCATCAGTAAGTTAGCGTATCCCTGATTCAAACTGGCATCAACATTTTAAGTAGATCTTTTAGAAGTAAATCTCAATGTTAGATTTCTTCCCTTCTCCTCGACATTACAAATAGGAAACAAAGATTTGAAACCCAAATATCTTGTTACATATTCATCTCAGGTAATGAATAGTTCACTCAACGCTTTATATTTTGAACTACTTAATTAACCTAATCTGATCTTCATGAGATGCCTTTAAGATTATACTTATTGAATAACTGTTCGTCACAATTTTCACACACAAGCACTTTTAAAAGCGTCTCCTTCTCATACTACATCATACAATTATACCAATTATATACAGAATATTTTTCAAAAGAATTTTCTTAATATTATGAACGGTCTATTTCCACAAAATGTTTTCTAATGTGGGGTATTAGTAAAATAAATCTTAAAATATTTTAAAAGTTAATAAAACCCATTGCAGTTTCATCCCTGTGTATCTTCTTTTTGAAGATTCATTGCCATACCATTTCTCATAGTATAACAAGACGTGGAAAAGTACTGAGTAAGATTTTTGAGCCTGGGTCATATGGACTATCATTGGGTCCATGGAGGTCAATCAGCACCGAGGTGTAGCTGAAGGAAAACCCTACAGTTGTGCTACAAAATAAATGCATTATTTTTTGTAAGCTACATACGATGGCGTTGAATTGCCTCAAAAAATACCGCACTGGGTGATGTGTCCCAAATCCTACGTGCATATCCTAAACAATTGCATACTTCATTGCAATGGTTATGAACTTACTCTTTCTTTTCACATTAAAAATTCTTAAAGGAATGACAAACGTAGATTACAGCAACCTCTTCACGCATAGCACAAATCAGTACAGAGATAACCGATACAAACTGTAATTGATAACACAGATCAGTCGGATAGAAAATGGAATTGAAAAGATAAACAAATTAGTCCAGAGGTAACAAATACAAAATGGAATCGAAAAGATAACACAAATCAATCAAGCAGTTCATTTAAAAATAAGATCCATTCCACATCTCCAGGAAACCAAACGACAACATAACGCACTTTCTAATCATAAATATTTATATAAGTAAATTGCATTTTAATGAAAAGTAAACAGCATAAATATTAAATGCTATTTTTATAACAAAAATGCCTGTGAAATCTTGTGTGTTGAATCATGGGAAATTCAAATGACCCTCGGGAAAAAGAAAACAAAATATAATCATATCTACATAATAAAAATATATCTTCATTTATATATTACATAGTTCGCATGACTGGCATTTCATTTTGCTACTCTATTACATTATCATTACTAGCCAAGCTACAACCCTAGTTGGAAAAGCAGGATGCTATAAGCCCAAGCGCTTCAACAGGGAAAAATAGCCCATTGAGGAAAGGAAATAAGGAAATAAACAATATGAAAAGAAATAAAATACTAAAATAAAATACTTTAAGAACGATAACAACATTAAAACAGATCTTTCATATATAAACTATAAAGAGATACTTGAGTCAGTCAGTTCAACATGAAAACAAGTTTGATTCAACTACCCGATTAGGGAGATCATTCCACAACTTGCTCATAGCTAGGAATAAAACATCAGAGAAGGATTCTCTCTCTCTCTCTCTCTCTCTCTCTCTCTCTCTCTCTCTCTCTCTCTCTCTCTCTCTCTCTCTCTCTCTGAGATTATAAGGATCATGAAATCAAGTTATATATCGTACTAAAATCAGATATAATGCAATCTATCCCCTATTATGAGTTTGGTCAGAAAATGGATTAGTGACCAGACACCTCCCACACAACCTGAGGCAACCATCCTTAGGGATTGGATATGGGACAGGCAACCTCACCCCCCCCCCCAAAAAAAAAAAAGAAAAAATCACGATTAAAACCGGGACGATAGTTTTAGTACCAACCTTACAAATGATGGAAAATCGATAATCGTCGTGAATACTTTCCCCCATGGTTCCAGAGGTCATCTAATCATTTATCTTAATTAAATGCTACCCTAAATTACCAAACTCCTATTTCTTTACATTTCAGTGTCAGGTACAGTACAATCGGGTAGGGGGGGGGGGGAGAAAAGGTAGTCATACCCTGGTGGAAGGGGTACCTCGAGAGGTACACTCTGAAACCACAATATCCCATAAATTGCTCAAAGTGCCATGTTGTAGTTGACAAGGGATGAATATGTGTGTGCGTATAAGTGTGAATATATACCTAATTAGTTAGCGGTCATTTTTGACTGGTCGCGTATACCAGTGATGATAATATGGCAAAAAAAATTCATATGAAATAAACCTTTAACAAATGTCCACACTGTTCTTTAACGTAATCATTTCCCTAAAATTCGTTAACGATAGTTCACCTATGTTCATGATTAAAAGGTTCTGAAAGCAACCGTCAGATATTTGACAGAATGATTGACAGAAGAGGCAAGTTGCAAAAGAAAACAACGTTGCGAAGAAAATAATATCTTATTTAAAAAGATAGATGACTGACTGAGGAACTGAGATCAAAAGAGCAGTGAGACTTCAGGTAAGGGTGAGATCTTAATTACCGAAGGGAGAAACATCAAGGAAAGTTTGATAGATATGAAGTGGGACTTCTGGTCGGGACTACTCGCAAGATGAGGATATCTTTGATTGATTGATTGATAGATTTGGAATTTTCTGGCATCCTGGCATCGAAAGTCATTGACGCCGATACAGTTTGTTCTAAATAAAGAATATTATTATTATTATTGTTATTATTGATTGCTAAGCTACAACCCTAGTTGGAAAAGCAAGATGCTATAAGCCAAGGGGCCCCAACAGGGAAAATTGCCCGGTAAGGAAAGGAAACAAGGAAATATTAAATATTTTAAAATAGAAACAACATTAAATTATGACATGGACTGGTAAGGGAAGAGTAGTTTTGTTTAAGTAAAGAAGTTGTGTGTACGCATTATCTATTATATCTAGATCAGTTATGGACAGAATTTGATGTCCTCTTTAGACATACTGTGAAACTAGTGCAGTATAAAAGCAAAATTGCTTTACATGTTTGCTTTCAATTTAGTTTTCTAACCTTTATTATGCCTTAACATTAACAGAGTTATTAACCCACCTTGTGATTGTTATTATCAAACAAGCACAGAAATATCTTTACATTTTATATATATATATATATATATATATATATATATATATATATATATATATATATATATATATATATATATATATATTTATATACATATATATATATATATACACAGTATATATATAATACATATATATATATACATATATATATATATATATACACAGTATATATATAATATATATATATATATATATATATATATATATATATATATATATATATATATATATATATATACATACATATACCAAAGGCACTTCCCCCAATTTTGGGGGGTAGCCGACAACAACAAGAAACAAAACAAAAAAAGGGGACCTCTACTCTCTACGTTCCTCCAGCCTAACCAGGAACTCAGCCGAGTTCAGCTGGTACTGCTAGGGTGCCACAGCCCAACCTCCCACATTTCCACCACAGATGAAGCTTCATACTGCTGAGTCCCCTACTGCTGCTACCTCCGCGGTCATCTAAGGCACCGGAGGAAGCAGCAGGGCCTACCGGAAAACATCTTCCACTTTTAACATAAATCCGTATAATTCTGGAGCTGTGGCTGTTTCGAGATTAAATTTAGTAATTAAATTTTGGTTGCAAGCTATTTCTAGGTAATGCGATTAGTATATAAATAGACTTTACTTTACATATTAGAATCAAATGCAGAGGTCCATAATTTGAACAAATTTGACAAAATGATTTTATCTAACCGTATTTGATGAAAAATAACCCTTTTTTATCTAATTACCTGACTCGGACAACCAACCACTTCACTTACGAACTCGGAAGTAAATTCAATAGAGCATTTTTCATTGGACAGTGAGCAGAACTAGGACAGCACACCTCTCTGTGCTTATACACCGTGGAATGGCGATACGATGTTTAGGCCAGCTTTTTAATATTTTTTTTTAATGCATTCTGAAAGAATACTCGTAATGCTCTTGCGAAGACAATGTAATGACTACTTTTCTTTTACTGCTAATGAGGTTGTGGTGGTCGGTACGGTAACGTCCCTGACTGGTAAACGACAGACTGGGCCTGGTTCGTTCCGCTCAAACTCGTTAGTTCCTTTGATTGCTATAACCTCACCATCCTTGTGAGCTAAGGGTGAGGGGTTTAAGTCATCAGCAGCCATTGCCTGGGCTTCCTTGGTCCTACCTTGGGTGGAGAGGGGGCTTGGGCGCTGATCATATGTGTAGGCCTATATGGTCATTCTCTAGGGCATTGTCCTGTATGATAGGGCAACGTCACTGCCCCTTGCCTCTGCCATTCAAGAGTGGCCTTTAAACCTTAAATAAGTGGAAATTTCTACCTGCTTCTGTTTTCCCAGACACATACACTTTCCCTTTTTTGCGAATCATATCTAGCACTTTTTCTGCGATTAAATCCTACTTTACTCCACAGACCTTTCAATTAGTTTTCTTCTAGTCTGTTCCAGAAAAAGAGCAATACTGCTCTTCCTTGTGACCGTACTATAGTGTGATAATTGTTTTATTTCAATCTATTCACAGGGAAATTGCCTGATTATATTACTAGTATCATCATTCAATATAAGCAACAATAACTGAAACAAATCGACAAGTCTAATAACCTGCAAAGTAACCCGTCATATAAGACATGCTCTTCGCACTCCCCAAGAGAGATTAGTTCACCATACATTCAGCTGGGCTCCACAAGGCACCAGAAGAGTTGCAAGACCCAGACCTACATGGCTGAGGACTATGAAGCGCGAAGTAGATGATGATGAATGGAGAGGTATTGAATTAAAGCTCAAGATAGAGACAACTGGCGAAATCTAACCGAGGCCCTTTGCGTCCATAGGCGTAGGAGGAGATGATGATGATGATGATGAAACCAGGTAAAAATGGAAATGAATCAAAACAAATACCGAAGAAAATAAACATGCTTCAACCAGCCGCCTCTGTCCCCGTTCTTCTTATCAAATATCAAATAATCAAATGAAACTATTCATTTTAACACTTGTTTATTTTTCTCTTGTCTTTTTAAGTTTTTTATAGTTTATATATGAAAGATCTAATTTGATGTTACTGTTCTTAAAATATTTCATTTTGATTGTATTATTTCTCTTGCATTGTAGTCATTTCCCTGTTTGCTTTCCGTACTGGGCTTTTTTTTCCCTGTTGGAGCCCTTGGGTTTTAATATCTTGCTTTTCCAACTAAGGTTGTAGCTTAGCTTCTAATAATAATAATAATGATAATAATAATAACGAAGTCATTCCATCATAAAACAATTGAAGATATGTTTGTTATGAGTTTCTAATATTGTCAGCAATTTCAGTAACATGATTATAGAACAACAACTCAGAGGGGGAAGGACAAGTTCTCAAACGGTAACTATGAAGGATTATATTTTGAGCAAGTATGAGACGTAGGAGGAGATGATGATGATGATGATGATGATGATGATGATAAATGTACAGTTGGACACAAAAATACCCTGGCACACGTCGCTCTGAGGAATTTCATCCTGTCACACCCTTACTTCACGGCGAGTAACCAAACAGATAGGGTAGGGAAGATGGCAGAGGTGATGCACTGCTAAATATTTGCCATAAAAAACGGGTAAAAATACTGGCATAAATGAAGCCAGACATTTACCGTTTTAAAAACGGATATATTGACGGAAAGGAGTGATATTACGGTCACCGACGCGTAAAGATAATAACAAAGTAGGGTAAAATTAAGGTCGCCTGTATTTTACTGAAATACGGCTGAGAACCGTATATTTCTAAAGAAAGTTTCCAATTATTTTTTTTTTCTTTTAACAGTGTGAGGCTTAATGTAGGAACTCGGCGCGCAGTAAGGATGTGGCTGGGTGCATATCCCCATAATGAGGTGTACCAGGACTTCCTGTGTCCAACTGTAAGTACTGTATGTGTAATCAAAATGTTGTTATTGTTGTTATATGTCTCCTGTATACTAGCAACGCTGAACTTTGTCTTGTAAAGTGTCATTAATGTCACTAATTATTTTCTCCATATCTATTTTCAGTAATGTTACTAGTTATTTTCTCCATATCTGGTTTCAGTAATGTCACTAGTTATTTTCTCCATATCTGGTTTCAGTAATGTCACTAGTTATTTTCTCCATATCTGGTTTCAGTAATGTCACTAGTTATTTTCTCCATATCTGGTTTCAGTAATGTCACTAGTTATTTTCTCCATATCTGGTTTCAGTAATGTCACTAGTTATTTTCTCCATATCTGGTTTCAGTAATGTCACTAGTTATTTTCTTCATATCTAGTTTCCGTAAAGTCACTAGGTATTTTCTTGTCACTCGGGAATCTTTAACATTTTTCATTTTATTTTGTAAATTTGAATTGATGGTGCATTTTCCCTTTTATAGTCAACCAGAGTTTGTCTGCAAACAAAAAGCTACACTGTTAGAAAAGCCGTAATTTTAATCAGGAATTCTCTCAACCGTATGTCAGTAAAATACAGGCGACCGTAATTTCAACTTACTTCGTTATTATTTTTTACGGGTTTGTGACGGTGATATCCCTATTTTACGTCAATATATCCGTTTTTAAAACTGTAAAAATTCTGGAATAACTATTGCCAGGTATTTACCGCTTTCTTTGTATTTTCCGGGTTGTTTCCACTGTTATCAGGCCGCACAATATTCACAGAAAAACGACTCGAAATTTGTTTTGTATTTGCAGATAAAGACATAAAGGTTAAAGGTGTCATGTTCCAGTTTCAACGGAATAGATGCTCACCAGAACGTCAGCCGGGCAAGCCCAACCGCCCACTGTGGTGCCCAACCACAGCAAAGGGCTCCCCCAGTAAACAGCTTACACTCACAGTCCATGGCTGGGATCGATCTGCTGCCATGCGAATGCTAGGAGAACACGTCACCATTGTACTAGCCAGGAGGCACCTATGACTTTTTATTCAGTTTTGTATATGTGTATATAATCTCCATTACCGATTGGCCGTAGTTATTGTACGGTGTATGTATACTATCAAAGGCATTTCTCTTTTCTTGTGTGCGTTGTCAATGTTATGCTTTTGTCCCTTACTGGAAACCGGAGAAAAAGAGGCCATTTTTCCGTCTCCGGTTTCTCTTGTTTGATTGCAACCCGTTGCCTTTGTGGACGGAATGAAGCAAACGGCCGCGTCTGAGGTCGACGTGTGTGGCAATTAAACACAATTTGAGTGAAGCGAGGTCTTTTGGGAGGGAGCGCGACGATCAGCAACCCTAATGAGGTCGGTAATTGAATGGGCTAATTAGTACACACTCGCAAAACAAGAATTCTGTTTTACAGTCTCTTTGTAACTAAAACCGAGTTACAGTTACAGTTGTCGGCAGAATGAAGCTGGTTCAATGCGGGAAATTGGGGCTTTTTTACTATTGTTTTTCTAATGTGTATGTTTTTGCTCTTGCGATACGGTCCCGAAGGACAATTCCGTTTTTTAATGATGTTTCAAAGGATACTAATTCATACTTTATTATATTCTATTAAGAACCGTGCTTGAGGGTACACTCAGGCATGCTGTTCTGTCTTGTTTCTTTTCCTTATGTTTTATTGAAATATTTATCGTTTAAATAGGATAATCATTTTAATGTTACCCTCTTTAAAAATTTTACTTTTCCTTGTATCCTCTCCTCACTGGGCTAGTTTCCCTGTTGGAGCCCCTGTGCTTAAAGCAGCCAGCTTTTCCAACTCGGGTTGTAGCTTAGCAGGTAATAATAATAATAATAATAATAATAATAATAATAATAATAATAATGAGCTATAAGATGATAATTTTTATCTGTTGCCAATGAACTAGATAATTATTTTTGTGATTTCAAAACTGAATAATTCAATCAGAGGGAGACTTCTGATTGTGACTATAAATATAGTTAACACAATTGAGTTCGATAAGAAGTTATTCTCAGAGTACGTAACTATAAGAAGGGGGAGAGAGAGAGAGAGAGAGAGAGAGAGAGAGAGAGAGAGAGAGAGAGAGAGAGAGAGAGAGAGAGAGAGAGAAAGGCAAAGAAAGTTGGAATCTGTGAAATATTTCAAAATAATGGGATCGAGATTTATGCTGAAATAAAAACGAAGATTTTTTTCAGAAAGTTAAGGAGAAAAAGGTTGATAGACAATTCGATCTTGAAAAAAAAAATGTTAATGAGATAATGAATTTCCTGTTTTAGAATCTCGAATTTGTTCATTTTGAAGGGCTATTGAATGGGCGTAAAAAAGGACAATAAAAAATGTACTCTTAATTAATATAAATTCATTAATTAGTACGTAATTGAATCTTGAGGATATATGAAAAAAGCGAATAAGATAAGATTTCGAATCATTATTATCTTTTCATTATTATCATTATCATCATCTTTGTAATCATCCCTGGTATCATTATTATTTTCATCATTATTCAATTTAACTCCAACGGTAAGTCACATTTCATAAGTTCTCATCGTGCTTTCCCTGAAAATATTTTTGAAAATGCTGAAGAAAATCTGACGAATATAAAACGTAGACGATGTAGAACATATGAAAATAAAGAAATGGAAGGTAAGCGACGTAGTTATAAACTTTCTGAATCACTAGCAGCCATTGCCTGGCCTTCCCTAATCCTAGAGGGGTAGAGAATGGATTTTGGCAATAGTTGTATGTGATATATATATATATATATATATATATATATATATATATATATATATATATATATATATATATATATATATATATATATATATGTACATGATCAGCGCCTTAGCCCGTCTCCATCAAAGCTATGAACCGGGAAAGTCAGTTAATGGCTGCTGATGACTCCATAGCAAGTAGATTTCTAGGGGACCCCATACCCTTCAACCTTAGTTCACAAGGATGGTGAGGTTGTAGATACTGCTATAAATTATTGCACATGAACGGCGCTCGAACTCCCGTCCAACTGACGGCGAAACAGTGACGTTTCCAATAGGCTACCATTACAGAGATCAGCGTAAGGCACACTGTAAGCGGTGGATTCTAACATGGTTTTACAAGTGAGATTTAGGAAAACTGTAGTGAGTGTGGTTATACTGAGTGTGTGGCTTTAAAGTAATCTTAATATCTCTTAAAGAAAACTTGAGATAATCTCCTTTAATGACTTAAATCTGTATATTTCAAAATGCTTTTTTAACTCTGTTGTCTGTCTAAGAGTCATTAATTACAAGGATTATTTTAAAAGAAAAAGAAAATAATTTCTTCAAAAGAAGGATTTCAATAAAAATTAGAATAGCGCCAACGTTATCCCTGCGTGTCGTAAGAGGCGACTAAAAGGGACGGGACGAGGGGGCTGGGAACCCCCTCTCCTGTAAAAAATTCCTGCGAGACATCGACAAGGAGATGGAGCTGGGGGGAGAGTGACTGCTCCCCGCACTCTAGTTTTGGGGTGTTTAAATGTGCGTGGATGTAGTACGATAGAGAGTAAAAGATGTGAGATTGGAAGTATGTTTAGAAGTAGAAGGATGGATGTATTGGCCTTGTGTGAGACAAAGATGAAAGGAAAGGGTGAAGTGATGTTTGGTGAAATGTCTGGTAGAGTGTCTGGGATTGAAAGGGGAAGAGCGAGAGAGGGTGTGGCGTTATTGCTGAGTGAATGGATGACAGGTAAAGTAGTGGAATGGAAGGAGATATCATCTAGGTTAATGTGGGTAAGGGTTAGGTTGGGTAGGGAATGTTGGGCGTTTGTCAGTGCGTATGGGCCAGGTAGTGAGAAAAGTGAAGAAGATCGGAATGAGTTCTGGAATGATTTAACTAGGTGTGTAAAAGGACTGGGTAGAAGGAATTATGTAGTTGTTATGGGTGACTTAAATGCTAGAGTGGGCGCTGGAGAGGTAGAAGGTGTCATTGGTAAGTATGGCGTACCAGGTGAAAATGAGAGTGGTGAGAGACTGGTAGACATGTGTGTTGAACAAGAGATGGTAATAGGTGCTAGCTTCTTTAAAAAGAAAGATAAGAATAAGTATACGTGGGTAAGAGTGGCAAATGGAAGAGTAGTAGAAAGGGCATAAATGGATTATGTGTTGGTAACTAAAAGAATGTTTGGAAGATTGAAGGACGTACACGTGTTTAGGGGTATGGCTAACGGTATGTCTGATCATTTTTTGGTGAAAGGAAAATTAGTTGTAGCAAAAGAGTGGGGGAATAGAGTAGGTGGATGTAAAAGGGAGGTAGTGAGGATTGAAGAGCTAATAAAACCGGGGGTAAAAAGTAAATATCAGGAAAGGTTGAAAATGGCATATGATGAGGTGAGAGTAAGAGAAACTGGTAATTTAGAGGAGGAATGGAAGTTAGTAAAAGAAAATTTTGTTGGGATTGCAAGTGATGTATGTGGCAAGAAGGTTGTTGGAGGCCGCATGAGGAAGGGCAGTGAATGGTGGAATGAAGGAGTGAAGGTGAAAGTGGAAGAGAAAAAGAGGGCTTTTGAAGAATGGCTGCAGAGTAATAGTATAGAGAAGTATGAAAAATATAGAGAGAAAAAGGTGGAAGTAAAGCGCAAGGTACGTGAGGCAAAGAGGGCAGCTGACCTGAGGTGGGGTCAGGGATTGGGTCAGTCATATGAAGAGAATAAGAAGAAGTTTTGGAAAGAAGTGAAGAGAGTAAGGAAGGCTGGCGCAAGAATTGAAGAGACAGTGAAAGATGGAAATGGAAGGTTGTTAAAAGGAAAGGAGGCAAGGAAAAGGTGGGCGGAATATTTTGAAAGTTTGCTGAATGTTGAGGATAATAGGGAGGCAGATATAATTGCTGTTCCAGGTGTTGAGGTGCCAGTGATGGGAGGTGAGAATGAGAGAGAGATAACAATAGAGGAAGTGAGGAGAGCACTAGATGAAACGAGAGTAGGAAAAGCATCTGGTATGGACGGTGTGAAAGCTGAGATGTTGAAGGAAGGGGGTGTGACTGTACTTGAATGGTTGGTGAGATTGTTTAATATGTGTTTTGTGTTGTCAATGGTACCAGTAGATTGGGTTTGTGCATGTATTGTACCACTATATAAGGGTAAGGGAGATGTGCATGAGTGTTGTAATTCAAGAGGTATTAGTTTGTTGAGTGTAGTTGGAAAAGTGTATGGTAGAGTACTGATTAATAGGATTAAGGATAAAACAGAGAATGCAATCTTGGAAGTACAGGGTGGTTTTAGAAGAGGTAGGGGTTGTATGAATCAGATTTTTACAGTTAGGCAGATATGCGAGAAATATTTAGCAAAAGGTAAGGAGGTGTATGTTGCGTTTATGGATCTGGAGAAAGCATATGATAGAGTTGATAGGGAAGCAATGTGGGATGTGATGAGGTTATATGGAGTTGGTGGAAGGTTGTTGCAAGCAGTGAAAAGTTTATACAAAGGTAGTAAAGCATGTGTTAGAATAGGAAATGAAGTGAGTGATTGGTTTCCGGTGAGAGTGGGGCTGAGACAGGGATGTGTGATGTCGCCGTGGTTGTTTAACTTGTATGTTGATGGAGTGGTGAGAGAGGTGAATGCTCGAGTGCTTGGACGAGGATTAAAACTGGTAGGCGAGAATGACCATGAATGGGAGGTAAATCAGTTGTTGTTTGCGGATGATACTGTACTGGTAGCAGACACAGAAGAGAAGCTTGACCGACTAGTGACAGAATTTGGAAGGGTGTGTGAGAGAAGGAAGTTGAGAGTTAATGTGGGTAAGAGTAAGGTTATGAGATGTACGAGAAGGGAAGGTGGTGCAAGGTTGAATGTCATGTTGAATGGAGAGTTACTTGAGGAGGTGGATCAGTTTAAGTACTTGGGGTCTATTGTTGCAGCAAATGGTGGAGTGGAAGCAGATGTACGTCAGAGAGTGAATGAAGGTTGCAAAGTGTTGGGGGCAGTTAAGGGAGTAGTAAAAAATAGAGGGTTGGGCATGAATGTAAAGAGAGTTCTATATGAGAAAGTGATTGTACCAACTGTGATGTATGGATCGGAGTCGTGGGGAATGAAAGTGATGGAGAGACAGAAATTGAATGTGTTTGAGATGAAGTGTCTGAGGAGTATGGCTGGTGTATCTCGAGTAGACAGGGTTAGGAACGAAGTGGTGAGGGAGAGAACGGGTGTAAGAAATGAGTTAGCGGCTAGAGTGGATATGAATGTGTTGAGGTGGTTTGGCCATGTTGAGAGAATGGAAAATGGTTGTCTGCTAAAGAAGGTGATCAATGCAAGAGTTGATGGGAGAAGTACAAGAGGAAGGCCAAGGTTTGGGTGGATGGATGGTGTGAAGAAAGCTCTGGGTGATAGGAGGATAGATGTTTGAGAGGCAAGAGAGCGTGCTAGAAATAGGAATGAATGGCGAGCGATTGTGACGCAGTTCCAGTAGGCCCTGCTGCTTCCTCCGGGGCCTTAGATGACCGCGGAGGTAGCAGCAGTAGGGGAGTCAGCATTATGAAGCTTCATCTGTGGTGGAAATGTGGGAGGTTGGGCTGTGGCACCCTAGCAGTACCAGCTGAACTCGGTTGGGTCCCTGATTAGGCTGAAGGAACATAGAGAGTAGAGGTCCCCTTTTTGTTTTGTTTCATTGTTGGTGTCGGCTACCCCCCAAAATTGGGGGAAGTGCCTTGGTATATAGATAGATTGACCATATAATGCTATCAATTATCTTCACTTGATAATGAAGACTCTCTCTCTCTCTCTCTCTCTCTCTCTCTCTCTCTCTCTCTCTCTCTCTCTCTCATGCAATATGCACGCCTTTCACAACCAAGCCTCTTGCATAAACCATGCGCTCGAACTTTGCCTTCGTCAAGTTATTTGTCCCCGACTTCATTTGGGTCACAAATAGCCGTGCGCTTTCCGATGCTGCTTTGTTTACGTCCGATTACCCGAAGGGGGGGGGGGGGGGGGGGGGGGGTGGGGGGGGGGTGCAGCAGATATCGGCAGAAGTTAAGGGCAACAATTTGCAACGTAATTTTGGAGTCTGCAGAGTCGCTTGCAAAATAGCATCGCGGCACCGACTAAGAGAACATTTGCTATCCCGATCAAGAATATCATTTTACTTAATCCTGTTTTCACGTATTCATACACCCTTCCATGCACAGCTACTTACATCTATTTGCAACATTGACATATGCAAAATGCAACGAAAAGCCAAATAAAAATCATGCAAATTCGAGATAGGAGTGCCTTCATACATTTTGCATGAGTCAACGGTGTTTTGAATTCAGTTCGTAAAATTTCCGCGCGTGTACGGACTCACTTTAAGGCTTTCTGAACTACTTGAAAATTCCTTTGACAGTTTTGCATGCGATGATAAAAAAGAAAAATTATTTTTAAGTGCAGATTGAGCAGAATACAACCGTGTGTATCAGTGTGTGTGTGTGTGTGTGTGTGTGTGTGTGTGTGTGTGTGTGTGTGTGTCAGTTTCTGCGCGCATATAATCCAGTTAGCTTATTCTGTTTTGACGTTCCAATCAAAATTATATCTATTCAAATACAAACATACACACACACACACACACACACACATATATATATATATATATATATATATATATATATATATATATATATATATATATATATATATGTATATATCTATGTACGTATATATATATATATATATATATATATATATATATATATATATATATATATATATATATATATATATATATATATATATATATATACATATATATACACATACGTGTGTATGTGTGTATAGAAATCACTGACACATGATAAGAATAAAATATGTATTATAGCCACGAAATGGTAAGTGAAAAGACCTGATTGGAGTGTGTAATTTCATCTTATGAATGACATCATTGGACTCGGAATGGGAATAATAATTACGAAATATCTATCTAACCATGAAAGGGTATCACAAAGTGACCAATGTTTGAAGATCCCAAATAAGTCGGAATTAAGAAAAGAGGACAATACAGGATTATATGATAACAATCCATTGCTTACATTAAGATCATTATTATTATTATTATTATTATTATTATTATTATTATTATTATTATTATTATTATTATTATTATTATTATCATTATTATTATCATTATTATTATTATTATTATTACTTGCTAAGCTACAACCATAGTTGGCAAAGCAGGATGCTATAAGCCCAGGGGCTCCAAAAGGGAAAATAGCCTAGTGACGAAAGGAATCAAGAAAAAATAAAATATTTTAGGAACAGTAATAACATTAAAATATTTCCTTTATAAGCTATAAAAGATTCAACAAAACCAGATGAAGGGAAATAAAATAGAATAGTGTGTCAAAGTGCACCCTCAAGCAAGAGAACTCTGAATTAAGCTTATGGCCTCGAGACAGTTATCCTAGGCTGTTCGCTTCAAACAAATATGCTTTTAGATGTTTTTCCGACATATATACATTACATACTGAAAATGGAATACTCTCTATCGCATTACTGTCATTTCGAGAAGTAGTCGTGTACAAATACATTGCTCTTGTATTTTTATTCTTATCGCCAGTCCATTATGCCATTCACCAGGGGAGAGGACTAACTTCCACTGAGACTTTTCACTTTTCATATCGTGGTTAAAATGCAAACATATTAGCAGAAAAATATAAGAGTCAGTTTACGCCAAGAATTGCGAATGAGAACAATGAAACAGAAATGAGAGAAGAAAATGTTGAATATCTACCGGATATAGATATTATTGAAGCAGATATTGTGCAGGCTATGAGCGAAATTAAAAATGGATCGGCATCCGGACCAGATGGAGTTCCAGCGATTTTAATAAAAGAAACTGCACACATTATCGCGAAGCCGCTTGCAATACTGCTAAGACAAAGTGTAGATATGAGCGAGATATATGTCAAACATAAATTAGCTTATATAACCCCTATTTTCAAAAGTGGATCATGACTAGAGTTAAGCAATTATAGACCTGTTAGTCTAACATCACATATGAAAGTGTATGAAAGGGTAATAAAAAAGAAAATAATGAATCATTTGATTGAAAATAATTTGTTTAATATAGGTCAACACGGTTTTATACCCGGAAAAAAGTACACAAACCCAACTGATAGCACACTATGAAAGTATATAAAAAAATATGATAAATGAAAAAGACACAGATGTGATCTATCTAGATTTTGCAAAAACCTTTGACAAGGTAGACCATAGTATATTAGAGAAAAAATGAGAAAGCATAATATTGTGGGAAAGATGGGAAATTGGTAAAAGAATTTCTGCAAAACAGAAAACAGATAGTGGTTGCACTGCTGTTTGTTATTATGATCTCAGACATAGACTGTGATGTTAAAAACTCTGTAGTGAGAAGTTTCGCCGATGACACACGAATAAGTAGAGAAATAACTTGTGATGAAGATAGGAACGCATTACAAAGAGATCTAAGCAAAATATATGAATAGGCGGAGATAAATAGGATGGTATTTAACTCCGGTAAATTCGAATCGATAAACTATGGAGACAGAGAAGGAATGGTATGTGCATACAGGGGACCTAATAACAAGACAATCACAAACAAGGAAGCAATTAAAGACCTTAATGTAATGTTAAACAGGAAAATGTTATGCAGCGACCAAACAGCAACACTGTTGGCTAAATGTAAAGCAAAAATGGGAATGATATTCAGACACTTTAAAACAAGAAAAGCTGAACACATGATTATGCTTTACAAAAGTTAAGGACCTTGACTACTGGGAAAGACTGCAATTTTTCAAACTATACAGTCTAGAATGGAGAAGAGAACGCTGCATGATAATACAAGCATGGAAGCAAATAGAAGGAATTATTGAAAACACCATGGAGCTGAAAATATCAGAAAGAGCAAGCCAAGGTAGATTAAAAGTGCCCAAAATTATACCAGGAAAACTAATGAAGGCGCAAAGGACATTAATCCACTACGCACCAGCATCGATAATGCAGCGACTATTTAATGCGCTGCCAGCTCATCCAAGAAACATATCAGGAGTGAGCGTAGACGTGTTTAAGAATAAGCTCGATAAATACCTAAGATGCATCCCAGACCATCCAAGACTGGAAGATGCAAAATACACCGGAAGACGCATTAGCAACTCTTTCGTGGACCTGGGGGAACCCAAGCATAGAATAAAGCAATAAGGTAAGGTTCTTTCTCACACACATATATATATCTATCTATCTATCTATATATATATATATATATATATATATATATATATATATATATATATATATATATATATATATATATATATATATATACATACATATATATATAATATATATATATATATATATATATATATATATATATATATATATATATATATATATATATATATATATATGTATGTATATATATATGAAAGAGAGAGAGAGAGAGAGAGAGAGAGAGAGAGAGAGAGAGAGAGAGAGAGAGAGAGAGAGAGAGAGAGAGAGAGAGCTTTCGACTAAAAAATAAAGGAAAGCTTCCTATGCAACCGCTTGCCACCATCGTAGTACAATTAAATCCACGAGAGCGTCAGTACGCGAATAATAACTTTTGCTAAAGAATAATACTTTTTTGCCTACGTATAATACTACGAATAATCATTTTTGCAAAGGAATAATACATTTATCTAAAGAATACATGTACTTCAAATACTTTTTGCTAGGGAATAATAATTTTACCTAACCTATTATTCTTTTAGCAATTAATAATAATAATAATAATAATAATAATAATAATAATAATAATAATAATAATAATAATAATGATAATAATAATAATAATAATAATAACTAAATCTCCATTTCGTTGGAACAAAAGCTTCTTTTGCGTCGAAAAGCATTGCTTTCTGATTCTGCTTTTCATTCGTTTATTTTGGTCTCTTGTGAATTATTTGTTCGACTTCTTTTCTTGTTGCTCTGATTATTGAAGAGATGATAATAATAATAATAATGATAATAATAATAATAATAATAATAATAATAATAATAATAATAATAATAATAATAATAATAATA
The DNA here is from genome assembly GCF_036898095.1 of Palaemon carinicauda. NCBI lineage: Eukaryota > Metazoa > Arthropoda > Malacostraca > Decapoda > Palaemonidae > Palaemon > Palaemon carinicauda. The sequence continues at coordinate 95,700,325 of NC_090752.1, read as the reverse complement.
ATGATAATAATAATAATAATAATAATAATAATAATAATAATAATTATTATTATTATTATTATTATCATAATAGCTTTAAAGATCAATCATGAACGGCAAAGGCATGGGACAGCACATTGTACTATAGACAGACTAAATGTACAGTTGGATATAGGACTTCCTGGCACCCCTAGCTCTGAGGAAGTGTATAATGTCACACTCTTAGTGCCCATAGAGTACACAAACATATGCATTCGGGAGAGATGGAAGAGAGGTGGTGGGTAGGAATACATGCAGGAACTCACCGCACAGTAAGGGTGTGACAGAGTGCTCTTCCTAAGAGTGGTGTGTAGCCAGGAATTCCTGCGGCCAACTGTACGTATGATCAACGCTTAATCAACCTCTCCACCCAAGCTAGGACCTGGGAGTGTCCCGCATTGGCTGATTATGAATCGGTAGTTAGACTCCCCCAAACCCACCATCCCTACCTCATAACAAAGGTGAGATTGCAAACATTACTAGAAATTATCGGGCTTGAGTAGAATTCGAACTCCCGTCTTACAGATCGCGAAACAATGACGTTTCCTATAGGCTTCCCCAAAAGCAAATAATAATTGTAAGGATATCAATGAAAATAATGACAATTATTTTAAAGTTTTTATAGTTCATATATGAAAGATATATTCTAATGTTGTTACTGTTCTTAAAATATTCTATTTTATTTATTCTTTACTTCTCTTATAGTTTATTTATTTTCTTGTTTCCTTTCCTCACTGGTCTATTCTTTTCCCTTTGGGAACCCTTGGGCTTATAGCATCCTACCTTTCCAACTAGGGTTGTAGTAGTAGTAGTAATAATAATAATAATAATAATATCTTAAGTTACTTAATAAAAATTATATCGTGGTGAACAAAACAAAGGCTGTGCTACGTTAAACAATTTCAGGGTAAAAGGAACATCAAAAGGGAACCTGAGTCGGGAGGTAATTCTGTTAAAGAAATAATGTTACAAGAGACCTGGCTAGTTGTCAATCATTTTGACGATATTTTGTTGCAACTATCTCGGGTAAAGAAACAATATAAAATGCGATAACTTTTGCTGACTTAGTTATATATATATATATATATATATATATATATATATATATATATATATATATATATATATATATATATATATATATATATATATTTATACACATACATACATAGTGACATATGTACTAGTGTATTTATGCCTGTGAAGTTTAGTCCATTTACTTTTCTCTTAAAAAATCCCAAGTTTAACTAAAATCTGAAATACTGGTATGAATGAACGTGACAGTCACAATTTATAAACGAAATCTAATGAACCACGAATTTTCATTTATGAATTAAGTTGGTAATTAGGAAGAAGAATGTTGGCAATTAGAGTCCTCTTCTGTCTTTAGCAGCTGTTGGCTCCGTTATTTCAAAGCCATTGTCTCCTCTGTTGCTGTTAAGAATGACAGTGATGCCATAAGCATTTTGAAAAGTGTAGTTCATATTTCTTGAAATTATCTCCAGTAACAAATACAATGCTTGCTAAGACATTTACGCCATGTAATTGGTCCCTTTCCATTCACTAAATACGTCTGAATACAAGTTTACAAGAGATAAAGAAACGTAAGGAATACAAATTGGGTTAGAGAGAAGACAGTTCTGCGCAAAACAAACCAATAAGAAAACCGTTTATTGCAATTCTTATGAATAAAATATATAGAGTAAGATATAATGTTTAATATTTGGTAACTATTAACTATGCTAAGCTAATATCATTCTTTTATGCGTGACATATTCTAAACAAAATATTAGGAAAATCTAAATACTTGGACACATATAGAGAAAAGATATAACTAGCATATGTCGACGTAACTTGGCCTAACTCCGGACCTGATTTTATAATGGAAGTCGTATTAGCCGATCGAATTAACTTTGAAGCTTGAACTAACTCTCTCTCTCTCTCTCTCTCTCTCTCTCCTCTCT
>NC_090752.1:95683343-95690843 GCF_036898095.1 Palaemon carinicauda | reverse complement strand
CCTAATCTCACATAGATGAAAATTGAAATACTCCTTTTCAGTCGTCGGCTCTTTGAATGGGGAAAGGGGAATGAGAAGTAGTGCTTTCCATTATATCCGTCCATTCAATGTCATTAATCCTGGAAGGGTGACGCAGATGACAACCATCAAAGCATTGTTCTCCCGTAGCCATCAGGACACGTATCATTGAAATATCTAATATATACGTGAGGATTAGTTTTGTTGGTTTGCTCTATAGATTTTTTTTAATGAGAATAAAACTAAAAATTCCCCCTCCTTGGGTGTTAACAAGAATTGCACACTAGTTACACATGGCATGGTATTACTTGCAGCGGTGTATTTTGTAATTGGATGGTACATTAACTGACAGAGAAACTGTATCTCTTTAATCAAGGGCAAACAGTATACTATACAGTCATATATCTCTCTCACACACACACACACACACACATATATATATATATATATATACATATATATATATATATATATATATAGAGTATATACATATGTGTATATATATACATATATATATACATATACTTATGTATATATATATATATATATATATTTTATATATGTATATGTATATATTATTATTATTATTATTATTATTATTACTATCCAAGCTACAACCCTAGTTGGAAAAGCAAGATGCTATAAGCCCAGGGGCTCCAACAGGGAAAAATAGCCCAGTGAGGAAAGGAAATAAGGAAAAAAATAAATGAAGAGAACAAATTAACAATAAATCCTTCTAAAATAAGAAACAACGTCAAAACAGACATGTCATATAATAAACTATCAACAACATCAAAAACAAATATGTCATAAATAAACTATAAAAAGACTATGTCCGCCTGGTCAACAAAAAGGCATTTGCTCCAACTTTGAACTTTTGAAGTTCTACTGATTCAACCACCCGATTAGGAAGATCATTCCACAACTTGGTCACAGCTGGAATAAAACTTCTAGAGTACTGCGTAGTATTGAGCCTCGTGATGGAGAAGGCCTGGCTATTAGAATTAACTGCCTGCCTAGTATTACGAACAGGATAGAATTGTCCAGGGAGATCTGAATGTAAAGGATGGTCAGAGTTGTGAAAAATCTTATGCAACATGCATAATGAACTAATTGAACTTCGGTGCCAGAGATTAATATCTAGATCAGGAATAAGAAATTTAATAGACCGTAAGTTTCTGTCCAACAAATTAAGATGAGAATCAGCAGCTGAAGACCAGACAGGAGAGCAATACTCAAAACAAGGTAGAATGAAAGAATTAAAACACTTCTTCAGAATAGATTGATCACCGAAAATCTTGAAAGACTTTCTCAATAAGCCTATTTTTTGTGAAATTGAAGAAGACACAGACCTTATATGTTTCTCAAAAGTATATGTATATGTATATGTATATACATATATATATATATATATATATATATATATATTATAGTCAATCCTGCCTCCAAAATCATACACACACTATGTATACAAATACACATATCTGCATACATATAAATATTATATATACAGATGTACAAATAATATGAGTGTGTTTTTGTCGATGTGTCTATGAACGTACAAAATACGGCTTTCACTTACTCCCCCTAATTTGTATGCAACTCCGCATAACGGATGAAGAAACACGAACATGTGTTGGGATTTCAGGAAAAAAGAAAAAAAAAGTTGCATCAAAATATCAAAATTTAGATTTATTTCCACGATTTCCAATTTTGAAAATGAATGGAAAAGACTGCGTTCTTCTCAAGGCTTCCATTTTATGAGGCAATTTCTATAATAATTATTATCATCATTTCCATAAAAATAATCCTTTCAAGTTATGAAGTAAAAGAATGAACGAGAAGAGAGTAAAAACCTAAAATCCATTCGTATTAAATTACTTAATCAAGTTTTGTGTGACTGATGTTGGTGTGGAAGAAAATTAAACTTCTATTCATAATGAATTAATTTTTTTTATGGAGTCGTTTTGATTTAAGAAGTTGACAGATTTATTGTGCGTGAATCATGGGGATACCCTTTATGAATACAAAATTAACAGTCTTAAATGCAGGATGGAGAGAGAGAGAGAGAGAGAGAGAGAGAGAGAGAGAGAGAGAGAGAGAGACTGGGCAGAATATGCATATAGAGAATAGCACGCACCCAGAGAGAGAGAGAGTGAGAGAGATACTGGGGAGAAAATACACAGAGCGTAGCACACCCAGAGAGAGAGAGAGAGAGAGAGAGAGAGAGAGAGAGAGAGTGAGTTATAATGAACATTCCAATTTTTATGTACATAATGTGAAAGATTAAGAGTGGAATGGAATAATTATAGGAAAAATGAACGTAATTATCTCTAAAATCTAAAATGCCATTCAGGCGAGGTTAAATATATGCTTTAGCGACTAAGAAATTTCATACAATATTAATTAACAGTTTATAAATTACAAAAGGTTTTACGAATTGCGTTAATTAATGAGCCAATATGTTTATTTGTTCGGTTGGCGTCTGTTTTAAACAATAAAGTTTTACCACTTCCATAGCAATGATTATATTCTAAATTTAAACTTTCAAATCAGTTTATTAACCAACATAAGCGGCAAAGTTTCAATTTTAAGCAATTAGATGTTTTCTAAATTAGGCAATTTCAATTTTAACCAATTAGCTGTTTTCTAAATTAAGCCATTTCAATTTTAACCAATTAGCTGTTTCCTTTCTCCCAACTATATGGTCTAACCATTTGGTATAGCTATCCCCAAAGGACAAAAATGTGAAAGTAGAGTCATCCCGAGCACACACATCAAAACATTCAAGTTGATTATCTTTCATAAAATCCATCAAGTGATTCCATGAGCGACCAGAAAAAGGGTCTGCATTAAAATCACCAATAAAAAATATAGAATCATATCTAATCTCAGTTAAAATATATTCAAGATAACTAACTGAAGTCAAATATTCATTCAAAGTCTCTATTCTAAAAATATCGCTTCGGATATATACATTTACAAACACAAGTAATTTTTAGTTATAAAGAACGAACATTACAATAAAATCCTTCTCTATAATAATCTTTTTGATATGAAGAGACGATTTTTTTTTTCCATAGACAAGCTAACCCACCCCCACACCTACCGGAAAAAGAATCAATAGCTTTCTCCGAATAGACTGCCGGTGACCCTATTACTTCATAATGCTCCTCAATAAACTGTAAATCACCAAGTCTGTTTTCTGTAACAAATGTTTCCTGTAAAAATATAAAGTCATACTGACTTACTGCAAGCTCTCTGACCAGATCAATATTTTTCGCCAGAGCGCAACAATTATATGTACAAAGTTTCAATGCCATAATAAATAGAAAGCAAAGGTACAAATATCAATAATGATATAAAATAAACAAATGGTTACACTAATAATATCAAAAATTTGTCTCATTGTCTCTTTTTGTAATATTTATTTACTATGACCCCTTCAGGCCATGACTCTATAAGCATTCCCTTTCGTCTAAATTCACTATTAGTTTAAAAGCTTTGCTCTCTGAACTGAAGATTTCCAGTTCTTCTATCTTAATTACATTTATATCAAAGACTTCTTTAACATAACTTTTAATACCATTTGAGTCAACTTCCGTATCCACTCTTCCAACAAAAACATCAACAGTTTTTTTCACTCCTTTGAACGAGTGGTGAACCGTTTTTTTAACATCAGTCACTTAAAAAGTTCATTGTCTACGTTTCTCAACTTGACTGTTTTTCTTGAGTTTTTGCTGTAAGTTTAGGTTTATTATTCTTTCCAACGACTGTCCAACCCTCTTCTTCACTTCTTCGACTATCTGCATCTTCTCTGTAGGCTGACAAAATCTCGTCAAGGTCTCGGCCCTGTCCAGCAATTCCTGAATCAGAAGATGAACCATTCTGTCCCTCAACAAGGTTGTTTTCAGTAGAATTTGACGTCTTTTTCGTTGTTTACAGCTTTTCTTGAGTTGTTTCGGGTGGCCTAGATGCAACTGCTGAATAAGATAACCGGGTATTATTATCTTTTACCCCAATACAACCCCTCTCGGGGAGAGATCCCTCTCCACTGACCGACATCCTGAAAGATTGCACATCCTGCAATAGCTCCATCTAATCGGATAAATCATTTGCGGCTTCATTTATACCTTTGACGGCACAGCTGAATTAATTTTTAAGGTCTTTGACATCTTTCCTCACTTGTCTCACAGAATCTGCAGTATTTATTACCTCAGATCTAATATAGACAAACTTTGGTAACACTTCATTTATTTTATTTACGTCTTCCGATAATCTTAATATCAGTGGGGCAATAAATTCCAAACATATGGGAGGCATTCCTCTATAGCTCTCACAAACAAATTTTATTCTCTTGCTTGAAGCAATTACCTCTTCACTGTATTCCAATACATCCTTTAAGTCTTTTCGTTTTTTCACTGGGTCCCTCCTCCAAACAAGGTCCTTAAGAAGAATATTTCCAAGCTCGGATTTCGCAGTCTTGATATTTTCATGGGAATAAAAACAATCAGCTACATCCAATAAAGTTTCATTAGTAAAACCATTTTTTGCAGAAGTTATAAAACAAAGGAGGTTGTTTATGATTATTTCGTTATCCATTACATTAAAACGTAACCTGCTCCAAACATAAACATACACCATTTGTTAGTAGTTCACCATCTACGGAGAGCTTAATGCGCATGCGCAAACCAGGAAAATTTTTTTCATGGGTAGTTGCCCAAATCCACAGTTCTAAAATGGAAATTATTCACACCATCAGTCTCTATAAGATTATCACTATGCACTCATATTAATCACTACACATTTATATATATATATATATATATATATATATATATAATGGACTGACGAAATCTAACTGAGGCCTTTCGCGTCAATAGGTTTAGGGGGACATGATAATGATGATAATATATATGGATATATACTATACATACATACACCCAGATAAGTAGGCATGTATGTACATATATACGTGTGTGTTTACATACATACATACACACATACATATGGAAATAAATAAATATATATATATACATATATATATATATTTATATACACACCTACATATGTGTGTATATATATATATGTATATATATATATATATATATATAAATGTATGTGTAAGTATATATACACATACGCATATATATATATATATATATATGAATATATACAAGCATATATATACATGCATACTATATATATATATATATATACATATATATATATATATATATATACATATGTATAAATATATACATATATATATGTGTTTGTGTGTATACTGTACACACATACATACATATATAATTGTATGTAACATATATATATATATATATAGAGAGAGAGAGAGAGAGAGAGAGAGAGAGAGAGAGAAAGAGAGAGAGAGAGAGAGAGAGAGAGAGAGAGAGAGACGACCATTTCAGAATCGTCGTTGTAGACATCGAATGAGCTCCCAAAGTCTGCAGGATTTTTTGTCTTCACTGGATCTTTGAGTCGGTTTTCTGCCAGGTCTTGGTCCGTTTCTCAAGGGCTTCAGAATTATTTCGTCTCTAACTGATCCCCCAACGGCAAAGAGAGAGAGAGAGAGAGAGAGAGAGAGAGAGAGAGAAAGAGAGAAAGAGAGAGAGAGAGAGAGAGAGAGAGAGAGAGAGAGAGAGAAGACCATTTCAGAATCGAGCTCCGAAAGTCTGCAGGATTTTCTTGTCTTCACTGGATCTTTGAGTCGGTTTTCTGCCAGGTCTTCAGAATTATTTCGTCTCAAACTGACCTCCCAAAGGCGGAGTAATTGGAAATCTATTGTTTGTTTTCCAGGCCATGAACTATTTCTCATGGCTGCTACAGGATTATTTTGTCTCCTGTGATGACTCTGAAAATCTTCTTCTTCCTTGGCTCCAGGAATTCTTCGTCTTCAAAGAAATGTGTCAATATTTTTTTCTAATTTTAATGCTATATTCGTTAGCCATGGAAGGCATTGAGTAAATCTTTACTATACAAAATGGATAGATTTATGACTGACAGAATAATTTTACTGGGGAAACGAGGATTCACATAGAGAAGCAGAAAAATTCTTTGATTTGATGGATAGGGAGGAAATGGAGAGACTGCAACCAGCAGTCTACGATGGGGCAAATTATGTTGCCGGAGAAACTAAGGAACACGCACGATTGGAGGAAGCATCTCAAAAGGATCTAAGTGAGGAGTTGGACGGTGCCGAAGAGAGAATTAAATGATTTGATGATTTCTTCGCTAGAATGCACCAAGAAACGGAAACGACCAATGACTTACAACGCATCTGTGAAGAGGTGCATGACGCAGAGGCAGAAGAAATTGAGTTATCTAAGGACAACATAGCTATATCAGCTTTAAATAAAGATTTAGGTAGAGCCAATAAGAAAATTGAGTCTCTTATGGTAAGTCTAGAAAAAGCTAAAAACGATGAACTTCGTGAGGAGCTTTTGGTCAAGAAATCTGTTCAGGTAAGAGAAATTGAGTTATATAATAACATCGGTAACTTAGCTTTAATTGATGATTCAAAGAGAGCTAATAGGAATATTGAGTCTCTTATGGTAAGTCTAGAAAAAGCTGAAGCTCGAAACGATCAAATTCGTGATGAGCTTTTGACCAAGGCAGTTGTAGAAAATGAGTTAGAAAATGCCCATGAGGAAATTCGGATACTCGAGAAGAGGCTGGAAAGAGTAGCAGGAGATCTGGTGACAGCTAACGAGAAACTTTTGGAAAAGAGCGACTTGTTGTTGTTGTTGTTATAAAAAAAAAATGGAATTTTTCGGGAGTTCTGAAAGAATTCGGAAGAAAATCTTCTCGGATTTCCAAATGGCTTCAGAAGAAATAGCCATAGACTTAGCATGGAATTCTGAATGCCTCCAGAACGGGATCTCAGAACGGTATCTGAAGAAAACTTTCCCGGATTTCCAAATGGCTTCAGAAAAAATAGCCAAAGACTTAGCACGGAATTCTGAATGCCTCCAGAACGGAATCTCAGAACGGTTTCGGAAGAAAACTTTCCCGAATTTCCAAATGTCTTCAAAGGACATAGCCGTATACTTAACATGGATTTCTGAATGATTCCAGAACTGAAATTTCCAGGAGCAGTCCTGAACAACTCCTCCCCGAGCTTCAAATGACTTCTGAAGACTTGATCTTAATTTTTTCAAACGTAGCCTTCAACACATGATCAGTATGTAGCTGGCGAAATCTAACCAAGGAATTGCGCGTCAATAGGAGTAAGATGAAATTATTTGATGACTGGGAGAAGGATTTCACTTAACTCACAGAGATTGCGTTCTGGCGGAATAGGAAGCTGCCGGTAAGAAATATGTGTTACGTCTTCAGAACACCATCAAAGATGGTTTTGGTTGCTGCCGAAGTTGCCGATCGTTCGTTTTATATCGCCCGACCTATAGAAAGACACGGGATCTTCCGTTGGCAGCTGAGCTTTGAAGATCATAATGTATGCGC
>NC_090752.1:95630843-95678343 GCF_036898095.1 Palaemon carinicauda | reverse complement strand
CAAAATTAAAACCAGAGATAATAATATAACACTTTGCTGTTTAAAATATAAGATTAACAAGCAGAAGAAAACTGAAACAGAGGCAAAAGAGTATCCGATGAATTTGTGAATGAAAGAAAAACATTAAATGCCTCAAAAAACTTCAAAACAAGACGGAAAATCCTGTTTTGCAACACAATTAAATGAAACTTTATAGCCTAAAGAATAATTCTTGGCTAATAATTAATTCGAGCAAGATAGGAATGCCTACCTTACCCTGTCTCTCGCAAAGCATATCCCCTATCTAATGAAGTGTCTGGTATATATATATATATATATATATATATATATATATATATATATATATATATATATATATATATATATATATATATATATATATATATATATATATTTCTGACAATGGCTAGGTTAAGTAAATGTTTGGAAATCAAATCGCCTGTTATTACATACTAAAATCACACTACATATCAGTTTAGTGAGATCGGTATTACTCTATGGACATGAGTCATGGTATGACAATAACACAATCTCCAATAGATTTAGTAGATTTGAGAACAAATCCCTTTGAAGGATATTGGGAGTGAAATGGCAGGACAGAATTAGAAATGAAACTGCTTACTCGAGTACCATATGTGGATGAGATCATGATGAGGGGTAAATGGAGGTGGTTTGGGCATGCTTTTTGCACTCCCCAAGAGAGATTAGTTCACCAAACGTACAGCTGGGTTCCTCAAGGCACTAGAAGAATTAGAAGACCCAGGCCTACATGGCTGAACATTATGAAGTGCAAAGTAGATGATGAATGGATTAGTATTGAATTAAAAGCTCAAGATAGAGACGACTGGAGAGATCTAACCGAGGCCCTTTGTGTAAATAGGCGTAGGAGATGACGATGATATATATATATATATATATATATATATATATATATATATATATATATATATATATATATCTTTCTGGTAACGCTCACCGGCATTGCCAGACGTATAAGTAATCGGTCTCTCCTCATCCCTCGGGTAGAGGGGAGAGGAGTAATCATACTTTGGTGAGAGGGAATGCGTGTGCAATAGGGAGTAGTCATGCCCTGGTGAGATTGATTGATAGATTGCTTGATTAATTTGAGGTTTTCTGGCATTCTGACATCTAAGGTCATTGAAGGATTGGGTGTGCGCGAGGGAGTAGTCATGCCCTGTTGAGATGGAATGTGTGTGCGAAAGGGAGTAGTCATGTCCTGGTGACATGGAATGGGTGTGCGAGAGGGAGTAGTCATGTCCTGGTGAGAGGGAATGGGTGTGCGTGTGTGTGCATCTCTATCTAAATATTTAGCCGTCATTTCAGCATTGGGTCACTTACCCTTGTTCATATATATATATATATATATATATATATATATATATATATATATATATATATATATATATATATATATATATATATATATATATATATATATACACACACACACATATATATATATATATATATATATATATATATATATATATATATATATATATATATATATATATATATATTTCTCATCACCACTCATTTATATAAAAAACAATGATGGTGATAAAATGAGCCAATATAGTAAGAAATGACATAAAAGGACATGATTGTTTGGTCACAACATTGGCTGGCAAGTGACGAATTGAAACATGGTATAAACAACTGACGTACAAATGCAAGAACTGAATTAATGCATAATAAACAACAACTCGGTTAGGTTCCTTACCTTAAGACTAAGGTTGCCGAACAGAAACTACCAATGCTATTTTTCAACTTACAGTAAAGACACTTGCAATGCAAGTTCTTGAGTTGCAGAGCAGAAAACGACTAGGAATTTATAATGCACTTTCTTAGGTTGCAGACCAGAAACTTGCGTACCGAGTTGCAGAGTAAAAAGTTTCAATTTATTATTGTAGATTAGATATTTGTATACACTGAAATGGAAAACTTAATACGTACAAAAGATTCAAGTAGCAGTGTTTACATTCTGAAATGAATTAAAACTTCGCCAGTTCAGAGACTTCTTATCCAATTATAACATAATAGATGTAAAATGTCTTTGGTACCCCCATTCAGACACAATACAGCGACACAAGAAATCCAAATAAAGTTGGTTAAATGAACTAAACCATTGCGATTCGTTTAAACTACTTAAACTAACATATTCTAAGTTTTTCAAAAAATTTATACTTGGGGCCATTAGATTGCTAGTCATTAAGACTTCCACAAAGCTTAGGCTTATAAATTAGGATTGTGGTGGCTTGTGTGGTAACGTCCCTGATTGGTGAAAGGCAAACTGGGGTTCAATTCCGGCTCGAACTCGTTAGTTCCTTTGGTGGCTGCAACCTAACCTTCCTGGTGAGCTAAGTATGGGGGTTTGGGGGAGCCTATAGGTCTATTTGCTGAGTAATCAGCAGCCACTGCCTGGCCCTCTTTGCTCCTAGCCTGGGCGCTGATCATATGTTTATATGGTCAGTCTCTCAGGCATTGTCCTGCTTGATAGGGCAATGTCACTGTCCCTTGCCACGCTCATTCATGAGTGGCCTTTAAACCTTTAAACTGCCTGTTGAAACAAGCAATTCATTAGAAACCAGTGAATAATACTAATAGAAAATTAAAAGAAAATTGATGCTAACGATAATAAATTCTTAAAATCGCAGATTGGAAAAAATCCAATGAATAATGGGTGGATATTGCCGATGCAATTGTAGTCACTGGCTACCAGCACAATTTATCATTCACATCTGGGCCGATACAATAAATATATATATATATATATATATATATATATATATATATATATATATATATATATATAAAACGGAAAAGGAAGGAAAAGTAGTTTAACATTCATAGATCAGTGGTCCAATAAAATAGGAATATCAAGAAATAAATAATAAAAGAAAAGGCAGAGTCAGGAGTCTGGTTCCCGGATATTCCTTTGAACGAATGGATGAGAAATTCTCATCATCTGGAGCTGATCTGGCAAAAAGTGACATCTGGCATCAATTTTTTTTTTATCTCTAGAAATTTATTGCCATCGACTAAAGTAGATAGTTGGATGGAAAATCTATTGCATTCTATCTTGAAAAAAGGCTGTTTTATTTACTTCTTTATTAGCTAATAAAATTTATCGTTACATAAACGATCTCTCTCTCTCTCTCTCTCTCTCTCTCTCTCTCTCTCTCTCTCTCTCTCTCTCTCTCTCTCTCTCTCTCCTTACCATTAATCGATAAGATCAAATTTGGCAAATCCAGTGAGATCAAGTGGAAGTTATTTCCCCAAATTGGCGCAGGGCAAATTGACTGGTTGCCAAGCTGAAGATCTGGATCACTAATCACAGTGACCTAGAAGCAGACACAGTTTCGTGATTTCTTTTATTTCTGTGCCGAATTATACAGACATTAAATCTCACCTGCAAACCCTGTATAAATGTCGACAAGACAGTTAATGGCAGAGACGCCATTCGTTAGAAATTCCCAATTTGATTCTAGAAAGACTCATAGAATGAAAAAAGAATACGTGAACATAAATTAGCAAGGAGGAAATGAAGATGTAGATCTGAATATATATAATTTATGACATTTATGCATGACGATAACGCATGTGTGTGTGTGTATATATATATATATATATATATATATATATATATATATATATATATATATATATATATATATATATATATATATATATATACACATATACAGCATATATATACACACACAACAGGAAGAAAAAGAATATAAGATAACGGAATTGAATGGCGATAAACAAACTCTTATCAAATTTGATGGAGGAAACATCAAAAGGGTTCACGAGTTCGCATTCCTTGGCTCATCATGCAAAAATGCAGGGGATATGGAAAAGTAAATTAACAACCGGAGGAAGGTGCACAAGGCTGTCATCAAGCAGGCTGCGTCATGTGGACTGGAAGCACCATCACCAAAGAAGATATATATAACTGAGATGTGGATGTTTAGGTGGACGAGTGAAGTAATCAGAATAGACAGTTAAAAATGAACTTATTAAGGGTACAATAAAGGTCACAGAAGCATCAAAGTGAATACAAGATGATATGGCCACCTGATGAGAAGAAAAACCAACACGTGGCAAGAGGATTGAAAGTTCGAATTAATTGACCACATGTGAGAACCCAGCAGTCACAAATATTGGAAAGATGCTCAAATCAATTGAACAAGATAAAATAAAGGAAAATACATACAATTCATGGCTAATTCAATAATATGGCGAGAATTCGTGGGGATGTTGTTGACACGTAATGAATAGGCCCAGAGTTTCAGCCGTGCTTAAGGCCCGATATATTTCACTGAGAAAAATTAGACCTTACACTCACTGCCAGCTGTTGATAGAGGTTTGGGGACCATTTGTAAGTTTCACTAGAGTTGTGGTGGCCTATTGGAAACCTCCCTGCCTGGCTATCTGCCAGACTCGGGTTCGAGTCCCGGTCAAGCTCGATAGTTTCTTGTAGCGTCAGCATCTCGCCATCTGGTAGGTTAAGGATGGGAGGTTTGGGGGAGCCTATAGCTCTACCAGCTCAGTCACCAGCAGCCCTTCCCTGGTCCTAGCTTGGGTGGATTATATGTATATATGGTCAGTCTCTAAGGCACTGTCACTGTCACTGTCCCTTGACTGCTTATTCATGAGCGAACAAGGAACCATTTGCTGGCCCCCTCTGGTCCTAGCTTGGGTGGAGAGAAGACTTAGGCGCTGATAGAATGTGCAACAGCATAACGATCAAACAACGACCTTGCCACTCACGAATGACCTTTGAACCTTCAAATTTGAATGGCTAAAAAAAAAAAAAAAAAAAAAAAAAAAAAAAAAAAAAAAAAAAAAAAAAAAAACTATCAGTGATCATCGGATGTTTGACGGAAATGCTTACGGTGAAGTCTATGTGATACTTATGAAGCACCATGTGGAATTTCAAATGATTTTAATAATATTTTGGGTGAATTCTCCTTTACATTCAGATCTCCCGGGACAATTCTATCCTGTTCGTAATACTAGGCAGGCAGTTAATTCTAATGGCCAGGCCTTCTCCATCACGAGGCTCAATACTAGGCAGTACTCTAGAAGTTTTATTCCAGCTATGACCAAGTTGTGGAATGATCTTCCTAATCGGGTAGTTGAATCAGTAGAACTTCAAAAGTTCAAAGTTGGAGCAAATGCTTTTTTGTTGACCAGGCGGACATGAGTCTTTTTATAGTTTATTTATGACATATTTGTTTTTGATGTTGTTAATAGTTTATATATGACATGTCTGTTTTGACGTTGTTACTTATCTTTGAATGATTTATTGTTAATTTATTCTCTTCATTTATTTATTTCCTTATTTCCTTTCCTCACAGGGCTATTTTTCCCTGTTGGAGCCCCTGGGCATATAGCATCTTGCTTTTCCAACTAGGGTTGTAGCTTGGATAGTAATAATAATAATAATAATAATAATAATAATAATAATAAGTTATGAAGACAAAAGTTTTGAGCTCAAATGTTTGTTCAGCTGGAGAAGGCCAATAGTTCAGCTAATTGCATTAATAGAATAATGGCAACATTTTTGCTACCGGAAAAGTTTTCAGACCGAAGAAAATGAATATTATATGATAAATAATGGTAAAACTTTCTAGCTCTTGGAAAAGATTTGTTATTTCTTTTCGGCTAAGTTCTAAAAAAACCATTTCGAGAAAATAAATTGTGGATAGAAAAGATTTTTCAGCTCTCGGAAGAATAGAGTTCTGCTACTATCTGAATAGTAATTCAACTAAACCATTTTTGGGTCCAAAACCTTTTCCCTTTCGGAACCGTTTGTTGCTGCAATTGGAGGAATTCTAATAGAAAATAGAATAAAAATGTGCAATAGAAAGAGGACGAGACAAGCCCCACTTTAACTGGAATTCTGAAAAGTTCAGTGACAAAGAATTCCTTTTCCCGAGTAGACAATGGAATCCTCTTTCTAACCTGGTATTTCTTGGCTGAATTCTTCAAGAATTAAAAGGAATTCTCCAATTCAGAGGAGGTTACTCTCTCTCTCTCTCTCTCTCTCTCTCTCTCTCTCTCTCTCTCTCTCTCTCTCTCTCTCTCTCTCTCTCTTACACACAGGAGAGTAACATAGATCGCTACTACATTCGTATAACTTAAGGTCTGAATCATATGTATGAATATGCTATGTAGAAAACGTTCACGCTATTTGAACATATTTATATATAAATACAAACACACACACACACACACACACATATATATATATATATATATATATATATATATATATATATATATATATATATATATATGCAATGTATATGTCAATAACAAATGCAGCCGTTCCTAGTTAGCTGGAGTACAAAGGCCCCAAACATGTCAATTCATTTCAGGGTTTGTCCAGTTTTCATTACTGCTCTGACAAGTGCGAATTGGTAATAGTGGGAGATTTTCGTCTGATCGCCAACAGCAAACCACCCTAGTATGGGATGCATTGACTTTCACCGCGTTAAGGTAATCAAATTTAGAAAGGATATATATATATATATATATATATATATATATATATATATATATATATATATATATATATATATATATATATATATATATGTGTGTGTGTGTGTGTGTGTGTGTGTGTGTGTGTGTGTGCGCACAGCATAGAAATCCTTTATACATATCTCTAAATTTTATTAATAGTTAAAATCTAATGACAAATCAAAGTGCATAATTACCATGAAGGTAACGTAGCCATTTTTATGAACGCTGTAAGAATAAATCTTAAAAGCATTGTGCACTTTGAATAAAATGCTATTGGCTTTAACATGACATATATAAAAAAATAAATACCATGGCAGTGAAATGACCAAAGGAAAATAGAAGTATTATCAAATTCATATTAAAATTTAAATAGCCAATAATATTAGTTACAAAGCTTTGAATTTCGACCAGCTAGTCACTGGCATATATTTTTTTTTTTACTTAATATAGCAAACAAGGTTGTTTTTTCAAGTGCAAAGGTCATTGGGTTATCCTATACCCAACCGGGGGTCGCCCCCCCAAAAAAAAACCACGAAAAGATAGCTCTGACACTTGAAAGATAAAAAAAAAAAAAACTTATCATTCCCACCCTTAAATACGATAAATTGGAAAGGAAGCCGAGACCCTTAAATGCCAATATGGAAAGCAATGTAAAACAGATAAACACTATCAAGATTTCTTATTCTGGAAGTTAGAACGCTAGAAAATTCTGAAAACTAGATTTCATTATGCTATCTGTTCGAAGGGGTGAGTGTAACAGGGATGTCTATGAAAAATAATCTAAAATAAAAGTCTATGCAATAGATAACGAACAGATAAATCATTCAGATAATCAGTGCTAAAACACACTTCCATTTCTAAATGTCTATGATACTTCTAGAACAATATTAGATGAACACTATCTGAATGTTACTTGTCTATCACTCATACGCAGTACTTGATTAAATGTAACTTGCCAACTAAATCATTCATTTATATTTACCTCATAACTAGGAATAATGATCTTAATATCAGCCTAAGTAGGACAAAACCCCTAAGTTTTGAAGATGGGGTTTATCA
Organism: Palaemon carinicauda; assembly: GCF_036898095.1. Classification (NCBI taxonomy): domain Eukaryota; kingdom Metazoa; phylum Arthropoda; class Malacostraca; order Decapoda; family Palaemonidae; genus Palaemon; species Palaemon carinicauda. The sequence continues at coordinate 95,670,723 of NC_090752.1, read as the reverse complement.
ACTATTTTCGTAGAACAAAAATAATAATAACCATAGATCAACAACAACAACAAAAACAACAACAACAACACTACTACTACTACTACTACTACTAATAATAATAATAATAATAATAATAACAATTTCTTCTTAGAATAGTGAGAAACGAGAGTTGACTTTTTATTTGCAGGCCTAAAAAACTCAAGGAACCTCAGAATATATTCTACTTTATTTTTAAAATATGTTATCTTTGCTCAAATTATTTTTTTTTCAAGTTTTCAAAACAAGTGGAAGGTCAAATTGAGTATTATTTTCTCCGCCATAACAGATTAAGATTTTTTTTTTTCAATAACTTAAAAACGAGATTTTCGTAATAATCTTTTATTCACAAAAGGATGTTATCCACAGAATTAATTTAAATTTGAAGCATTAGGGAAATTGATACTAAACTGATGTCATTCATAAGTAAAACCCTAACTATAAAGGTTTATGCAAAACACTGGAGGACGATTTGCCAAGATAAACAAAGACTAATTTTCACCGTTTAACATTTTAGGCAGACATCAGGTTTCAATCGTCTCAAGCCAACATGAATGTCCAGATTTATAATAAAATTCTAACGATATAACTTGCAAAAAAGGCAAGAGAAATTGACGGAAATGAAATCATGATGTAACTTTAATACCTGGTGAAAGGCTTTTATGATACTCATCATTATCTAATTCATTTGGTAAATCTATATGGAGTAATCTCAGTTAAGTGTTATTCTTTCTCCTTTTCATATTCATTACTTTTTATTTGATATTTCCGTTACATGTATTTATTGTGGAAATATTTTCCCATTTTCTTTCCTTGATCATTCTGTCATCTTATTGTCATCATTATTCTTCCGATCTTTATATACGAAAGAGTAAGATGAGATCAATGGTTTTTCAAATGATATTTGCTCTTACTACAATAATTTCACGTTCTTTTTTTTTTTGGGGGGGGGGAGGATTTGCTTTTTCCTCTAGTGTGTTTAATATTTTGTCCTGAAACTGTCATCCTCTCCGATATAAAATGACCTACTTTAATAAGGTCTGCATGGAAAATGCTTTATTGTCTAAATATTCTCTCCAGTCATTCCTAGCTTTTCTTTTGACCTCACTGTCAATACTGGAATACTTAGCATGCTCTACCTTATAATTTTTATTACTTCCTCGAAAACTTTAAACAATCAATGTTTGTATTTGTCTCCTTTTTATAGTATCTCAAGTATCATTTGATATCCATGGCTTTCTCCTTATAATTGCGTGTCCAAAAACTTCACTACCAAGTAACTGATACACGTTCTTAATATCACACCATTCTTAATTGATTGTCTGAAAATCGATTCCTACATTCAATTGCAAATGTTTCTCTGTGCTCTTCTTCTAGAAGCTTACTTGTATCAAACCTAGGTATTCTATCGATCTTTCTGTTTGGTGCTTTCATTTTTAATTTCAGTGTGGTAAAGAGGAGCTGGTGATCACTAACAATATCGGCACCTTTATAGCTTCTTACATTTCTCCGAGTCCTTCTCTCTTCATTAATGGAAATGTGATCTATCTGATTTTTGTAAATGCCACATGGTCAAGTCCATGTATACATGTGCATGTTCTTTTGTTGAAAAAGAGTACCTCCAATGACAAGATTGTTTGCTGAACAGAACCTTATAAAATGTGCTCCCTTTTCATTTGCAACTTCGCCAAGACCCTCGACACCCATCAGATTCTCAATCCCTTGATTATTTATTCAAAGATTAGCACTAAAGTCGCCAATCACAATTTTCATATCTCTCTCTGGAATCTCATTTATTCCTTTCTTCAGAGGAATCATTTGTTGGGGGAGAGCAAACTAAAATACTCATATTGCACTGCTGTGATTTGAACTTTGCCAGTAACAATCTACTATTTACAGCTCTCCACTCGGTTAATACCTTATCTGCTCTTGGTGTCATTATCATTCCTACCCTTTCTCTTCCAACTCCAACTGTTCTTTCTGAGTATATTCATTACCTTACCAATCCCTTACAATGTGTTTCACTTAGGGTCAAAATATCCAATATATATTTCATAAATTCACTCCCCGTTTGTTGTACTTCCCAATATGATTCATGGTTCTAACATTCCAATTACCTATTCTCAATTTTTCTTTAGTAATTATAAACTGGGAGATTCTTAGGAACCGGCTACGCCCGGGACTGGGGACCATTTTGTCATCTTCTCTTTCCATGACTAACTAAATCCATAGAGGATTCATTGGCAAGATACATCAAAGGATAGCCAGTTCCCTGTGGTGCGCATATCCTATCCAACTAAGGCAAGTGACCCATGCCGGTCCATACTAATTCTAGTAAGATCAACCACCAGGCATCAGGAGTAAAAGCCGAAAAGACAGTTTGTCCATCACCTTAAACCCAATCTGTCACCCTGCTGCCAGTGACTTCATCGAGATTTGGGGGTCATTTCCTCCACATCCAAAGCTCTCATTACTCCACCAAGTTGTTCATCCGCTTATACAAGTATAACCTTTGGCAAACATGGATTGCTAAGATATACAGCCTAATATATATATATATATATATATATATATATATATATATATATATATATATATATATATATATATATATGTGTGTGTGTGTGTGTGTGTGTGTGTGTGTGAGTATATATATATACACACATTATCATCATTATTACTAGCTAAGCTACAACCCTTGTTGGAAAAGCAAGATGCTGAAAACTCAAAGGCTCCAACAGGGAAAATGGCTCAGTGTGGAAACAAAATATGGAAATAGATAGAATAGTGTGCCTGGAGTGTACCCTCAAGCAAGCGAACTCTACCCTGACAGTGGAAGACCAGGAGAACTGTTAAACATAGCTAAAGTCTCTCTTCTATGCTTATCAAGTGGAAAGTAGCCACTGAACAATTACAGTTCAGTATTTTACACCTCGAGTGAGGAAAAATTTTCGGTCATCTTAATGTTGTCAGGTGTATGAGGAAAGAGGAAAATGTGTAAAAAAAAATAGGCCAAACTATTCAGTGTATGTGTAGGCAGACGAAAAATGAAAACCACCAGAGAGGGATCCGATGTAGTACTATCTATTATTATTATTATTATTATTACTATCCAAGCTACAACCCTAGTTGGAAAAGCAAGATGCTATAAGTCCAGGGGCACCAACAGGGAAAAATAGCCCAGTGAGGAAAGGAAATAAGGAAATAAATAAATGAAGAGAACAAATTAACAATAAATCATTCTAAAAAAAGTAACAACGTCAAACAGACATGTCATATATAAACTATTAACAACACCAAAAACAAATATGTCATAAATAAACTTTAAAAAGACTCATGTCTGCCTGGTCAACAAAAAAGCATTTACTCCAACTTTGAACTTTTGAAGTTCTACTGATTCAACTACCCGATTAGGAAGATCATTCCACAACTTGGTAATAGCTGGAATAAAACTTCTAGAGTACTGAGTAGTATTGAGCCTGGCTATTAGAATCAACTGCCTGCCTAGTATTACGAACAGGATAGAATTGTCCAGGGAGATCTGAATGTAAAGGATGGTCAGAGTTATGAAAAATCTTAGGCAACATGCATAATAAACTAATTGAACGACGGTGCCAGATTTTAATATCTAGATCAGAAATAAGAAATTTAATAGACCGTAAGTTTCTGTCCACCAAATTAAGATGAGAATCAGCAGCTGAACACCAGACAGGAGAACAATACTCAAAACAAGGTAGAATGAAAGAATTAAAACACTTCTTCAGAATAGATTGATCACCGAAAATCTTGAAAGACTTTCTCAATAAGCCTATTTTTTGTGCAATTAAAGAAGACACAGACCTTATATGTTTCTCAAAAGTAAATTTGCTGTCGGGAATCACACCTAAGATTTTGAAAGAGTCATACAAATTTAAAGAAACAATCAAAACTGAGATCCGGATGTTGAGGAGCCACCGTCCTTGACCTGCTTACAATCATACTTTGAGTTTTGTTAGGATTCAACTTCATACCCCATAATTTGCACCATGCACTAATTCTAGCTAAATATCTATTAAGGGATTCACCAACCCCAGATCTACATTCAGGGGATGGAATTGATGCAAAGAGAGTAGCATCATCTGCATATGCAACAAGCTTGTTTTCTAGGCCAAACCACATGTCATGTGTATATAGTATGAAAAGTAATGGGCCAAGAAACCTACACTGTAGAACACCGGATATCACATTCCTATAATCAATATGGTGCCCATCAACAACAACTCTTTGAGATCTATTACTTAAAAAATCAATAATAATGCTAAGAAACGACCCACCCACTCCCAACTGTTTCAGTTTGATAACAAGGGCCTCATGATTAACACGGTCAAAGGCAGCACTAAAATCGAGGCCAATCATACGAACTTCCTGACCACAATCAAGGGATTTCTGTACAGCATTGGAGATTGTAAGAAGGGCATCACATGCTCCAAGCCCTTTACGAAAACCAAATTACAAACTAGGGAGTAGATGACTACCTTCAGCAAACCTATTAAGACGTTTTGCCAGAAGATGTACAAAAACTTTAGATAATATGGGAGTTATGGAAATTGGTTGGTAATCAGTGGGACTTGAGCTACCACAAACACATTTACATAGAGGAGTAACATTACCAATTCTCCAACAAGTGCTAAAAGCTCCTCTTCTGGCTAACTTGCGCAAAATAACAGATAACTCTGGAGCTAAGAAAATTGCTGTCTTTATAAAAAAACAAAGGAAAAATACCATTTGAGTCTACACCTCCATAAGCATCTCACGAGATCGAAAAGTTGAACTAGTTAGTATAGCCTCAGGAAAACAGGAATGAAGAAGTTCAAGTTTTTCATTACTCTGTTTACTGTCAAAAACATCAGCCAAAAGGGTTGCCTTTTCCTTTGGACAGTGAGTGAATGAGCCATCTGGTTTAAGTAAAGGAGAAACTGTTGCATCTACACCAAAGAGTGCAGATTTAAGGGAAGACCACCATTTATGTTCCTGAGTTGTACCAGAAAGTGTTTCTTTTATGGTTAAATTGTACTCCTTTTCAGTTGAGGCATAAACTCTCTGAGCAAAAGCTCGAAGGTGAGTATAGTTGTTCCAGTCAAAAGCCACAATAACTCTTTAGCGTTAGTATCTCAAAGGATGGCTGGTGCCTCGGCCAACCTATTACCTATAATATATATATATATATATATATATATATATATATATATATATATATATATATATATATATATATATATATTGTACATACACACGCATATACAGCATATATATATATATATATATATATATATATATATATATATATATATATTTATATATATATATATATATATATATATATATATATATATATATATATATATATATATATATATATATATATATATATATATATATATATATAAAACTTGTATTTGTACATTAACATACACCCATATATCACACCAGTTTGTACTGTATGTATTTGGTTTAATATAAGTAAGGGTGCGATGATGTTTGGTTCTACGTATGTTCGCACGTGTGTGTGTGTTTGTGTGTGTGTTTTTGTATATCAGTATGCATTAATCAGCGTTAACCCATCCATGAAATCTCAATTTCAGACGACATTCACTTGACAATTTTCACTTTAAATTTCCTTGTAAAAACGTATCCTTCCTTCAACATCCACCAGTCCAAAGTTTCGCAAAAAATCCCGATTTCCGATATCCTTTCCATCAATATTTATTTTTTCCTTCCTCGCCTTCTGCTTCCATGAATGCCTAGCGCCGAGGAATCGAACAAAGGGAACCAATTACTCCCGCCGGCGTTGTGGAAAATAGGCCATTTTGAGGCTAGATCCCTCCTCTGACGCCACGATTGTTTCCTGGCTAGCTTTCCGACTCCAGTAGGTTCAACAGGTTTAAGATTCTGTCACTTGGCTCTGCAATGGACGTCATCTTTAATGTTAGTGGTAAAAAGCCGGAGTTTTTAATTACGAAACTGCATGATAGTCCTCTTGATACCGCGTTTCTCTGAAGGCAAATGCTCTTCCTGGAGGTATAAAAATGCTCCTCCTGGAAGTGTAAAAAAATTATATTCTTGGAAGTGTAAAAATGCTCTTCCCGGAATTGTAATAAACGCTCTTCCTGAAAGTGTATAAATTCTCTTCTTATAAAATGCTCTTCTTGGAAGTCTGTAAAATGCTTATCCTGGACGTGTATAAAATTATCTTCCTGGGTCTTCCTAAAAGTGAAGAAAATGCTCTTACTGGGTCTTCCTAATAATGTATAAAATGCTCTTCCTTGAAGTGTAAAAAAATGCCCTTCCTGGAAGTGTATAAAATGCTCTTCCTGGAAGTGTATAAAAAGTTCTTCCTAGAATTGTAATAAATGCTCTTCCTATAAAATGCTCATAAATGCCTTTCCTGGAAGTGTATAATATGCTTTTTCTGGAAGTGTATAAAATGTTTTTTTTTCTGGAATTGTATAAAATGCTCTTCTTGGAAGTGTATAAAATTCTCTTTTTGAAAGTGAATAAATTGCTCTTCCTGAAACTACAAAGAATCCTCTTCCTGGAAGTGTAATGATAAAAAAAAATCTCTTCCTTGTGTAAAAAAAGAAAAGTACTCTTCCTGTGTTCTTCCTTGAAGTGTAAAAAAAAGTCTTTTTTTTTAAGTGTAAAAATACTTTTCCAGGAATTGTAAAAAATATGCTCCTCCTGGAATTGTAAAAGATGCTCTTTCTGGAAGTGTAAAAAAAAAAATTCATAGAATTGCATAAAAAATGTTCTTTCCCGACCTGTAACAAATGCTCTTCCTGGAAGCGTAAAAAAAGGCTCTTCCTTAAAGTGAAAAAAAAAAAAAAAAATGCTCTTGTGGTATGCCTTGAAGTTTAAAAAATAGTCTTATTTGAAGTGTAAAAAATAATCTTCCAGGAAATAAAAAAAATGCTCTTCCAGGAGTTGTGATAAATGCTCTTCATGGAATTGTAAAAAATGCTCTTCCTAGAAGTGTAAGAAAAATAAATCTTCATTGTAGTGTAAAAATGCTCTTCCTGGAAGTGTAAAAATTCCTTCGTTTAAGTGTAAAAAATGCTCATTCCTAGAATTGTAAAAAAAAAAAAAGCCCTTCCTGGAATTGTATCAGGGAAAAAAAAATCAAATATTTGAGATACATAAAAGTTCAAATATAATTACGAACACCATTCCCAAATTAAGCACAGCCGGAGGGAAACTTCTACGATACACCGTTGCATTAAACCTCCCATAAAAGATACTGTGACTGGAAAGATGTCAAAATAAGACTTGAAATTAACCGTACTACAACATTAGAAAATAAAGACTTAATTTTGATTGAGTAGGAAATCAAGTGTGATATCCAGTCCAATGAAATCTTATGATTCCCGTTTGTTTATAAAAAGAGAAATAAAAAATCTGTTACTAGTATTTTCAATGACAAGGCGAATTAGCCGACATAATTCAGTTTCTGCAATTTTCATTTCTGAGGAGATTGCATTCCTGATTAAATTTTGATGTCCAACAAGAGGTATTTACCACAGCATATATAGAGTATATAGAGTATATATATATATATATATATATATATATATATATATATATATATATATATATATATATATATATAATATATATAAATATATATATAAATATATAAATATATATATATAATATATATATATATATATATAAATATATATATATATATATATATATATATATATATATATATATATATATATTTCACATAAGCCATACATATTAATACATTAAAGTCTGGATTCTCTTAACGACCTCGAGATCAGAGCCCCAAGCGGAATCACCTAATGACTGTAGTATCAGACCGGCCGGGATTTGAACCCTGGTCCAGGATACCTGTATGCCAGTGACCATACCACTCAGCCACTCGTGGCTCTGATCCCGAGGTCGTTAAGAGAATCCATACTTTAATGTATTAATATATATGGCTTATTTGAAATATGAAAAACACGTTTAAATGTGCAAAAAATTATCATATATAAATATATATATATATATATATATATATATATATATATATATATATATATATATATATATATACATATATGTATATATATATATACATATATATATATATATATATATAAATATATATATATATATATATATATATATATATATATATATATATATATATATATATATATATATATATATATATATATATATAGAATTACTAAGCTACAACCCTAGTTGGAAAAGCAAGATGCTATACGCCCAGGGGCCCAATCAGTGAAAATAGCCCAGTTAGGAAAGAAAACAAGGAAAAGTAAAATGTTTTAAGAACTGTAACCACATTAAAATAAATATTTCCTATATAAGCTATAAAAACTTTGAAACAAGAGGAAGAGAAATCAGATAAAATGGCGTGCCCGAGTGTCGAGTTACCCTCAAGCAAGAGATCTCTGACCCAAGACAGTGGAAGACCATGGTACAGAGGCTATGGCACTACACAAAAATAGAAAACAATGGTTTGATTTTGGAGTGTCCTCGCAGAAGAGCTGATTACCATAACTAGAGTGTTTCTTCTACCCTTACCAAGAGGAAAGTGGCTACTGAACAATTACCGTGCAGTAGTTAACCCCTTGGATGAAGAAGAACTGTTTGGTAATCTCAGTTTTGTCAGGTGTATTAGGACAGGAGAAACTGTAAAGAATAAGACTAACTATTGGGTGTAAGTGTAGGCAAAGGGAAAACGAACCGTAACCAGAGAAGATCCAATGTAGTACTGTCTGACCAGTCAAAGGGCCCCATAACTCTCTAGTGGCAGTACCACAACGGGTGATTGGTGCCCTGACTAACCTACTACCTACTAAATATATACATACCTTATGTATGTATATATATATATATATATATATATATATATATATATATATATATATATATATATATAATATATATATATATATATATATATATATATATATATATATATATATATATATATATATATATATATACAACAACAACAACTGCAGCCGTTTCTAGTAAACTGAAGGGTAAAGGCCTCATACATAGCAATTCATATCTGAACTTTTGGACAGTTTTCATCACCACGCTGGCCAGAGCGGAATGCTGATGGCGGGCTATTTTCGTCGGATTGTTCACAGCAAACCAACTTAGTATGGGTGGCCCTGAATACTTTATAGCTTAGCTCATTATGGCGATAGGCAAACCTTCCAAAACGTTAAAGGTATTCCCGCTTAAAAATAGTATATACTAAATATATATACACACAAATATATATATATATATATATATATATATATATATATATATATATATATATATATACACACACATATATATGTATATATATGTGTGTGTACATATACAGTATACACGTATATAAATACCTCCCTATTCTTACGTGTATCTGGACTATGTTATAAGCATATCGTTATAAATCTACCCGGCCCATTACAATCAGCCAGGAGACAAACAAAATTTCAGGCATTAGTCAGCTTCCCATACACTGGGTGTCTTAGTTAAAAAATAAAACGTTAGTTACTGCCACTATCACCCTTAAACTACTGAATCCTGGATACACATTATGCATTAAAAACTAGCCTACCACAATATCATTCGCTTCATACGTCTACAGAAAGTACATCGGTAGAGTTCGACTGGTTCAGGGAAGATGACTACAGTAAATTTCACGATATTTAAACAAAGATAACAGCATAAACTTATATTAGAATACCTTTATTTGGTAAACCTTAAATCTTCGTATCTGAAAAAGCTAGAATTCCGTATTCTACACCACTAGTGTGGGCTATCTTAGCCGTCAAAAGTGTCCAAATATTTAGATAGATATGCACAAACACTCGCACACACAGATTCAACCATTCTCACCCCCCTCCTTTTTTTTTTTTTTTTTTTTAATTACAGCCCGCTGGTTCGGCATTTTGTGGGAGTGTGTGGTTTCCGAGTGTTACTCCCGGGGGAACCCGCTCTCACCAGGGTAATGAATACACTCTAAAAAATTAAGGGTATAAAAGGGGTAGAAAAGGGGTATTTCTAGTGGTTAAAATAGCATACCCTATCGGGGTATATAAGAACTATAATATACCCTTTACAATATACCCATATCAAGGGTATAACATATACTTGAGATACCCTTACTTAGGGGTGTATCGTAGGTAAAGAATACCCTTTTACAGGGTATTCTATACGACATAAATACCCTTGTATATTAATTATAATTTTATAATTAACATCTATTCCACCATTATATAGGTGTAGTTATAGCTTATAAGTATATAAAGTAATAAGGTCAATGATTTTAAAAGTTTGGTTTATCAATTTATTATTTCCATTACACTTGAAAATCAAAAGTATATATATAATATATAAAGAGTGATGGCAGAAGCTGCAAAGCAAACCGTACGCAGAAATCTGTGAAAAGAAAATATTTGTTAGTGTGTGTGTGCCTATATATATATATATATATATATATATATATATATATATATATATATATATATATATATATATATATATATATATATATAGAAAAGAGGAAAAAATATCATGCATAAATACCTAACTGTATGCTACCTCAGGTCAAACTGATTAAGAAATCATTGGCGTCAGTGTTTGCTTACAGACTACGCGTAATCGTAGAGTTATTAACGTTTAGCTGAATACGTTGTTTATGGTTTTTTCCTCCCAGACAGCTTGACGCTCTCTCTCTCTCTCTCTCTCTCTCTCTCTCTCTCTCTCTCTCTCTCTCTCTCTCTCTCTCTCTCATAATTAAGTACTAATGATAATTTCTTACTTATTTTCCTCGGTGTTAGTAATAATGATTTTTTAGACTATCACAGCCTGAATGCAAAACTAATGATGATGTCTGACAATTTTTATTCGTAACGTTGAAGTATGAAATAATGTTAAGTATGGTAGTTTTGACTTTTAAAATACTGCAGAAATAATGGGGATGAGTAACCTAAAATTTATTCAAGGCAGCATTTCAGATAATAAGAAACATACATACCACATTTTATCATGCGTAAAATTATGGTAAAAAGTGTTATAGGTCACATAAATACCAGAGTCAATGCAAAAACCATAATAATAAAAACAATATAATAATAATATAAGGAGTATAATAATAATAATAATAGTAATAATAGTAAAAAGAGTAAAGGAATAATAATAATCATAGCAATATTATTATTATCATTTTATATTGATATCAAAATAATAATAATAATAATAATAATAATAATAATAATAATAATAATAATAATAATAATAATAACAGTAAAATTAAATGAGATTATAGAAAGCAGTCAGCGAGAGACAGAGGGGAGAAAGAATTCGCCTGGCGAGAGAGAGGGAGGACTTGTCTCAGTTGTCGTGCTTAGTGACGTCACATTAATAACGGCTATCCGAGAGAAAGCTGTACATGAGTTGACAAAGAGCAATTTCATATATATATATATATATATATATATATATATATATATATATATATATATATATATATATATATATATATATATATAGATTAATTGAATTATTATAACTAAAGAAGTTACTAAAGTCTACTAAGTAGTATGTCAAAAGGCTTCGTCTCTGTTTTAACCATCTTTCAGTGCAAACCACCACGTAGGTATATGCTATTTAGAATCATTGTCAAAACGAAATAAAATAATGTAAGTGTCATTCTCGAATAGTTGTGGTTCTTTCACCATAGTTATGACATGCAACAGAGACGTACATAGCCGCGTATTTGTATGGTAAACCGCCGCCTTTTTATAAGCATCTACCGGCGTTTTTCTTTCAAGTCAGAGTTGGCGGTGTATATACATGTTGGGGACCACTGTCTATGCTTGCATAGATGGACAGTTAGTGTTCTTACCTTGGTTAGCAGTTAACAGGTGAAATGCAGTGTAGATATTATAATCTCGATGACGCTAATTGGAGCAATTCATCTTCACGGCACGGCAGAGCAGACGAGAGTCCAGACGCCACTGAAATTTCCCGCCAAATTCCCGGGGTCTCGAAGAATCTCGAGACGGCAACAATACAAATTGCCAAGTACCGCATTTTGTAGGAACTTGCTTCAAAACTATCCATAACTCAAGACCAATATGTTGTTCGTAACTTTTTTGGTGCATTACACTATCAGTGTAACAATATGGTGATTTAATACAGAGTAAAAGTTCATTTCATGACATGATCACACAAACTTACCAAGCCCATTTTAAGACAAAGTACAATAGAGGGTATATTATTCACAAAAAATACCCTTTTCCTGGTGTTGAGGGGTATATTTGAGCCTTAGGGTGTTTTACATGTATTTAAACCCCAGCTCAATCGTTATACCCTTTCTGTACCTTGAACTTTTTACAGTGTACACCTACTCACCCCTAAGCGTGACAGGAAAGAAATATACAGTATATACTGTGCATATGTACTGTGTGTAAATATGTATATATATATATATATATATATATATATATATATATATATATATATATATATATATATATATATATATGTATGTATATAATATATAAACACACATATACCCTGATACTTTCTCCTTATTAAATAGAAGAGATACTCTCCATACACATCAATGACAAGAGGGGGGGGGGATAATCACGTCTTCATCATAGATGCCATTCTCGTTTCTTAAACAATGTTTACAGAGGAGGGATGAAACATTATTATTAGTTTAAGTCGGCCCGTGGGGATAAAGGTGAAATTTAAGAGCAGTTTAGTATAACATTCGCCCTTATGTCCTGACGTATCTTTTCCCCCGTCTCTTGATCTAACTATCCAAAGAACCTCCATTACTCCTCGGATCTTTTCAGCCAACCCCTAACCTTAAACAACCTCTTTCTTTTTCTTTCTTTTTATTTTCTTAAAGCTCAAGTGTGTAGGCATCCACGGTATTCTGCAAGGTCACGTTAAAGATTAAAATTTTTATGGTTTAATGTTTCATAAACCCGAGTGACTACTAATTAACCTAAAAGATTAGATCTTATCATACAGGAATAACGTGAGATAAATCAACAAAAATCTCTCTCTCTCTCTCTCTCTCTCTCTCTCTCTCTCTCTCTCTCTCTCTCTCTCTCTCTCTCTCTCTCTCTCTCTCTCTCTACAAACGGATGCCTAAATGAATGAGAATATCATTATCCTGCTCCAGCCATCTACAAAATTGCCATGATTCACATCCAATATGACATTAATAAAAATATAATGACGTTTGTTGTCAAAGAATGATTCAAAGAGCAAGGGATCTGTTTAATCCAAAGGCAAGAGAGTACAGACCCCTAATGAAGGATGACAATAATAAAATAATCCTGATTTCTTGCAGTACACAAAATGACATTCAATTCATTGAGGTTTCCTTTCCTACTTCTAATTTATTTAACTCTTACAACTTTATTTCCTTAAAGAAACTGCTTTATGATAATAATAATAATAATAATAATAATAATAATAATAATAATAATAATAATAATAATAATAATAATAGTAAAGTCCACCTCTTTTTACCCCTCTTTTCCGTATTCCTGTTTTCTACAGGCCTGGATTTCAAATGTCATTTGGCTACCCCAAGGTCCGTGGGCTACCCATACCACTGGCGAGCATATCCTAAAAATAGAAAGGATGCTTGTCTGCACATACTAATCAAGTGATAAGTTGACAGAACAGGTGGTTCCAGGCCGCACGAGTATAGAAAGTGCAATATGTTTCATCTCGACAGAACGATGACGCAATTTATTTACTTGAAGAAATTAGATAGTATTGTATACAGTTTTTGGATAAGGTGAGTGTTGAGTCACAGTTAGAGGATTTGACTTTATTCTAGTTTTATGAAAAGGAAGAGCAAATATACATTAAAAGCAAAATTTCGAAAAATAAGGACAGATTATGTCAATATACGTTTCTACTACTAGAAAAAGGGATAAAAGAATATAAGGTGTTACAACTTGAGACAATAATTAAAACATTTTTTTCTAATCTGATTAATACATTTATACTATGCAAATACTCCTATACTTCAAGTAAAGGAAGTTCTCATATACATAACTAAGAAAGCATAAATATCTCGGTTTGAGTTATCACAACAAAAATATGATTTCCAGAAGCAAATAGTGTTAATAAAACTCTAGAAATGAGTTATAAGCGAGTAATTTTGGCTTAGAAAAACCTCGTTCATAATCTGTCGTCAACTGACATTAGAATGTCAAAAGAGGTGTAAGATCCACCAGAGGTTCCGCAGTAATGATAACCAAACATCAGTAATAGAGAAAAATCCACAGTAAGTGAAAGAGAAAAAATCTTAATGATCTTGAAAACTCAAGACGGTGGTCTTCAAGGAGAGAGAGAGAGAGAGAGAGAGAGAGAGAGAGAGAGAGAGAGAGAGAGAGAGAGAGAGAGAGAGAGAGAGAGAGAGCTGTTTACAAATCATCTTGAAAATGAGAGAAATGAGTAATGGTTTTAATTCAGATATTGTTGTTGCCTTCTTTTGAAATGAGTTGAACCAGTGAACGGCTTCAAGATAATAAGTAATACGAAATCAAACAAAAAATAAGGAAAAAGAACAGTAGCCAGCTAAAAGCAACCCTTAAGTACATGAATCATTAACATTGTGAGAAACAAAAAAGTTTTTATAGATAATTAATTCAGTTAATTGGTTTCATCCGTTCCCTATAATTGACATCAACGTGTGTAGCAGGTAAACCTAATTTCATCGCGCCGAGGTGTTTTGAGAGAAAGAAAGATGGTCAGTAGTTGTAATTTATTTTCGAAAGGAAAAATCCTATGTAAATTGAATTAGAAGGTTCGTAGACCTTCACAGTAAGGACAGAGCAAGTAATTTATCTAGAAATTTTAACCTCTACCTCCAGGTTTAAACATCGACATAATAAGGAAAAGTTCATTTGGGTTGTGGTAGTCTATTGAATACGTCCAAGTTCGAGTCTCGCTCTAGCTCGATAGTTAATTGTAGTGTGTCAGCTAAGGAATGAAGGGTTTTGGGGAGCCTATAGATCCACCTGCTGAGTCATAGGCAGCCATTGCCTGGCCATTCCTAGTCCTGGCTTGATCATATGAATATATGGCTCGTTTCGCTAAGGCAATGTCAGTGTCCCTTGCCTATGCTATTCATTGTGCGACCTTTAAACTTCTAATTGTAATAATATGAAGAAATTTGTTTTGAAAACAAAAAGGTATGATTTGATTCACGTAGGCATATATTATGAACTGTAATCATAGGGATAAAGGGGATATGTGTTCGTAAACATTAATGTAACAAAGAGCTCAATGGTCTATTGAAAAAATTACAATCGATCATCAAATATAAGAGTGGCAAACAACCAATATTCACTGGCAATGGAAGACGGCAAATCTGATGAATTATATCATGAAACACAAGAGATTAAAAGCTTAAAGGCCGCTCATGAATGGCAGAGACAAGGTACAGTGACATTCCCCTAGCAAGTAGGACAATGCCCTAAGACTGACAATATATACATATGACATTATATACAAGCCCCCTCTCCATCCAACCTAGGTCCAGGGAAGGCCAACCAAAGTCTGCTGATGACTCTGCAGATAGACCTATAGGCTCCCCCAAATACCCCATTCTTAGATCAACAGGAGGGTGAGGTTGCAGCGACCAATGGAACTAACGAGTTTGATTGATTGATTTAAGGTTTTCTGGCATCATTCAATCAATCAAACTCGTTAGTTCCTTTGGTCGATACAACCTCACAGCGGGACTTGAACCCCAGTCTGACGATTATCAGTCAGGGACGTTACCACATACGCCACCACAACGTTAAATCGGAACAGATGGGATAATAGGAAAATATGATAAGAAATTATGTGGCGTCACAAATCACAGGAGTCAGTCCATCCAATATTACAATGAAGTCTACAATGACACAATGGCGTTAAATGAGTCAAATGGGTGTTAAAAGTAGTTGCTTGTTTGGTTAAAACAAAAAACCAAAAATGTCTAAAAAGTGGATTCCGGGACAGCTTTGATATGAAAACATATTCAAAACTACAAATATGATTATTACGGATAGGCATAAAGGGCAAATCAAGCTTCCACAAAAAATACGGAAACAAATAAAGATAAATATAGAAAAAAAAAACTCAATGCATGTAAACAAAAATTTCACAAAGATTCATGTGAACTGTAAGATACCTCTATTCTCACTCTGAGAACTTTCCTAATTGCCTGATACTTCATTAAATCACTTCAGAGATAGTTAAAACTGATAATACCAACCCACCGCTATTGTCCATAAACTGAAGAATAATGTATCTATATTTATATTTTAATATATATATATATATATATATATATATATATATATATATATATATACATATATATATATATATATATATATATATATATATATATATATATATATATATATATATATATATATATATATATATATAATTTTATATAGATACACACACACACACACACACACATATATATATATATATATATATATATATATATATATATATATATATATATATATATATATATATATATATATTTCTTCACCCGAATCGAAGAGCATCGATTCAGTCGGGAAAAAAAATCCAAAAAAGAGGATTTGTGAATTTAATCTTCCATAAAATTACTATTTTTAAACACACGACGTGAAGAAACGATCATCTAGGTATCTAAGATCCAGTTTCCGTCTCCCGCCTCTGCTAATTCCGACTTACAATTCGTGGAAATACTAAATGTAATATTTCCTTAGGCCTAAATCTTGTGTGCCTACTTCTCACAGATCTTATCAGGATGGGGAGGGGGAGCTTGTGCGGTATAGAATTCGAAACGAAATCAATCTAGTTTTAAGCTTCATGAGTAAATATTACGTATGTACATATACAGTTTTACATGTATGAACATATATACATTATATATATATATATATATATATATATATATATATATATATATATATATATATATATATATATATACATTATATATATATATATATATATATATATATATATATATATATATATATATATATATATATATATGTGTGTGTAAATATCACCCACGAAATGCATTTAATACCGAATTCTATCTTGGGAAATACATATCCTGCCAAGCATAGTTTCTAGCCGTACAGGTGGTGGTTCGAATCACCACCCGGCCAGAAGCTGTTACCATAAAATGAATTCCAAGTGGATATGTATTTCCCAAGATAGAATTCGGTATTAAATGCATTTCGTGGGTGATATTTACATTAATTAAAATCACGTGTGCTTGTGATATATGTTCATTAAAATAACCACGTGTTGCAAACTCACGATTCAGCTATCATGGTGGAGATGGGTCTATTTCAAGTCCATGAACAGAATCCTGAATTCGACAGGAATATGTAGGGGGACTTGTCATAAACTTTTAGTCTCTCTTGATAGCTGAGTCGGTAGGGTCCCTGCCAAGCATAGTTTCTAGCCGTAGGCTACAGGTGGTGGTTCGAATCACCACCCGGCCAGAAGCTGTTACCATAAAATGAATTCCAAGTGGATATATATTTCCCAAGATAGAATTCGGTATTAAATGCATTTCGTGGGTGATATTTACATTAATTAAAATCACGTGTGGTTGTGATATATGTTCATTAAAATAACCACGTGTTGCAAACTCACGATTCAGCTATCATGGTGGAGATGGGTCTATTTCAAGTCCATGAACAGAATCCTGAATTCGACAGGAATATGTAGGGGGACTTGTCATAAACTTTTAGTCTCTGTTGATAGCTGAGTCGGTAGGGTCCCTGCCAAGCATAGTTTCTAGCCGTACAGGTGGTGGTTCGAATCACCACCCGGCCAGAAGCTGTTACCATAAAATGAATTCCAAGTGGATATGTATTTCACAAGATAGAATTCGGTATTAAATGCATTTCGTGGGTGATATTTACATTAATTAAAATCACGTGTGCTTGTGATATATATATATATATATATATATATATATATATATATATATATATATATATATATATATATATATATATATATATATATATATATACACACACACACACACACACACACACACATATATATATATATATATATATATATATATATATATATATATATATATATATATATATATATATATATATGCAGAAGAACCACAGGGAAAATGAAAATACGAAATATACGATTAAGTCCTGACTAGTTTCTCTTGTTTTGTTAAAGTATTTACAGTTTATATAGGAATTATTTATTTTAATGTTGTTACTGTCCTTAAAATATTTTATTTTCTTTGTTTTCTTTATTCACTGGGCTATTTTCCCTGTTGGGCCGTCTGGTCTTATAGCATTCTGATTTTCCAACTAGCGTTGTAGCTTAGCAATTAATAATAATAATAATAATAATAATAATAACAATAATAATAATAATAATAATAATGATAATAACAATAACTGTAATGTATATATATATATATATATATATATATATATATATATATATATATATATATATATATATATATATATAGATAGATAGATAGATAGATATGGATTAAGATATATATATATATATATATATATATATATATATATATATATATATATATATATATATATATATATATATATATATATATATATATATATATATATATATATATATATATATATATATACGTGTGTGAAGCATAATCATGTAAATTGCTTATTTACACAAACAGGATAATTTTCTTTTATTTTCCATTTTAACAAATCAATTTTTATTTAACTATCAACATTTCTTAAGTCGTGTTTCATTCTTATAAAGCCGATTTACATGTTTAGGCTTGAAACACACACACACACAAACACACACATAATGTGTGATGTATGTATGTATGTAGGTATGTGTGTCCAAAAAGTTCTTCAAGATCATCCTGGAGACGTTTTGATATTCTTGGAGACGGTTTTGGAAAGGCTATCGATCCCTGGAGACGTTTTTGGAAGATCTTGGACACACACACACACACACACACACACACATATATATATATATATATATATATATATATATATATATATATATATATATATATATATATACATACATACATACATATATATATATATATATATATATATATATATATATATATATATATATATATATATATATACATACATACATACATATATATATATATATATATATATATATATATATATATATATATATATATATATATATATATATATATACTGTGTGCGTGTGTGTATGTGTCCAAGATCTTCCAAAAGTGGCAGGAAAGGCATCCGGCCATGAAAAATTAGCCAAAACCAATATGCCCAGTGGAGATTGCGATATTAGAATTAATGCAAAAGCGTCTCCAAAGTCTTCAAAACGTCTCCAGGCTCCGATATGGTCTTTAAAATTCTCTTCGATAGCATCTGATTTTTTTTTCTCATTTCAATGCTGCAACAGAACTCGGAAAAGTTAAAAATGGCTTTTATATTTTCACCTGTATCTATTGTATCAAAAAATATTGTTTATATGGTATTGTTTTTCGGAGGAATTTATGCAAGTCATGTCAAGAAGTAATCGTCGTCCAGGAAGGATGAGGAGGATCACTTGAAGTTAGTTAAGGAAGTCGATGTGAGGAACCAAGAACTTTTGAAGGAAATCGCGGAAAGCAAGGAAAAGGAAGTCGCCCTCCAGCAGAGGATTCAGCAACTGGAGGTGCAGTTAGAAAAGAAAAAAATTACCCACACCGAGGATGAAAAAAGCATTCGTGACGATTCTGGGAGACAGTCCGAATGGCTATAGAACAGAAGAACAAGAAAAAGAAGGACGACGAAAACTATGAACAACCACTGGAACTCCACAAGGAGCTGATGCATCATAAGCGAAATGTTCTCCTAGAAGAACTTGAAAAAACACAGCAAAAACTGGCGATAGCGAGGAAACAATTAGAACTTTCTCGAAATTAGATTGGAGTCCTGAAGGAAGAGATCACCGAACTGAATCAGAAACAGAAGGTGAGGAATCCTCAACTAAGCGAAGAGACGATCAGGAGGTTGGAAAGCCTCGAAAGGAAACTGTTGGAGAAGAACGGTCAAGTAGAGGCATTACAGGCGACTATAAACTCTAAAGGTATTCAAATTGAGAAAAATCAAACGGTAATCAACCAATTACTTGAGAAGATGAAAAATGTGGACTTCCGAAAAGTCCTTCTCGATGAAAAAGAAGAAAGGCTCCGGCAAAGAGAAGCAAAACTGAAGTCCAGAGAAGCTAAGCACTGGGGACTGGAGTCAAAACGGGCAGATTCAGGAAATCAGCGCAGACGTCAATGGGAATTGGAATACTACGAATTCCTTGTAAAAAGTCGTCAGTACGCCCTCGATAATGCCTTCGTTTTTTATGACCATGGTGATTTTTGGTTACCGGTTTGGTTTGTTCCAAACTCCCCACTGGATACTTCCGAATATTTTGAACGACTCTCGCAGAAACATAGTGTTAAATGTAAAACAGACTGGATATTTAACAAGCCTTAGAGCTTTAGAAAGGATTTAGCGAAAGATGAAGAATGGGAACTAATTCAGAGGAAAAAGAAGGAGTATATCGAAAAATTGCGGAAACAAATTGCAATTGATAAACAGTGTGAAAAGCTAGGAAAGGGGTCACAGCGAAGAGACCACTTTAGGAGGTTGTGGCCTCGAGTGTTTAGAGTGGTGAAGTTCAGAAGTTGTGCTTCTGAAGACTTGACGGGAGACGAACGACTGCTAGCAGAGAAGAAAATATGGCGCGAATATGTAGGAGGATTTGGATTCATTCATTGGATTCGTCGAAAGAAATTACGGATGGAGTTGAAGTGCGAGTTGTGTGCTCGCAAAATATGGGATGTCCTTCCCTTCAAACTGTGGAATATTCTACATAATCATCTGCCGGATGAAAAACTAAGTGACACAGCCACCACAACGACGGAGAGGGCTACAACAACAGAATTCGTGTCTACGAGTCGACAGGCAACTGAAGGTTCAAGTGAACGAAAGCAATCAAAGGATGAAGATGCCCCTTCTGATCGAAGAAACGAAGATTTTGGATCGCCACCTAAGGCGCCACGCAAAAGACATCCTAAGACTTGCTTAGTATATGGACCACTTACGGAACCGCTATACTTCGTAGACGGCATTCCAAAAACCGAGTTGTGGCAGCTGATAATGGAAAGAAAGGAACTTCAGTATCGGTTCGGACTTCATCTGGAAGCTGTTAGGAATTATTTTAACGAAAGAAAAATGGCAAGGAAAATCGCAAGAATAGTGCGGAAAAACAAGGTGAATGATTGGAAAGGGGTATCGCAAGTACTGAATGACGAACAGAAGTCCTTCCTACATAATGAAGGAGCGGAATGGTTTTGGGGGGGTTTTGATAAGTTCGGAAGAATGCAAATGCCAATAGCGCCTTGCTCTTGGCCAAAGATCAAATGCCACAATTTCTTCCCTCTACTAAAATGGAAAAAGAGGTCAAAGAACTTCTAATGCAAGGGGTGTGGGAGCTAAAAAGAGGTCGAAGATCTTCTAATGCAAGGGGTGTGGGAGCTAAAAAGAGGTCAAAGAACTTCTAATGCAAGGGGTGTGGGAGCTAAAAAGAGGTCGAAGATCTTCTAATGCAAGGGGTGTGGGAGCTAAAAAGAGGTCAAAGTACTTCTAATGCAAGGGGTGTGGGAGCTAAAAAGAGGTCGAATATCTTCTAATGCAAGGGGTGTGGGAGCTAAAAAGAAGTCGAAGATCTTCTAATGCAAGGGGTGTGGGAGCTAAAAAGAGGTCAAAGAACTTCTAATGCAAGGGGTGTGGGAGCTAAAAAGAGGTCGAAGATCTTCTAATGCAAGGGGTGTGGGAGCTAAAAAGAGGTCAAAGAACTTCTAATGCAAGGGGTGTGGGAGATAAAAAGAGGTCAAAGAACTTCTAATGCAAGGGGTGTGGGAGCTACAAAGAGGTCTAAGAACTTCTAATGCAAGGGGTGTGGGAGCTAAAATGAGGTCAAAGAACTTCTAATGCAAGGGTGTGGGAGCTAAAAAGAGGTCAAAGAACTTCTAATGCAAGGGCTGTGGGAGCTAAAAAGAGGTCAAAAAACTTCTAATGCAAGGGGTGGGGGAGCTAAAAAGAGGTCAAAGTACTTCTAATGCAAGGGGTGGGGGAGCTAAAAAAAGGTCAAAGAACTTCTAATGCAATGGGTGGGGGAGCTAAAAAAAGGTCTAAGAACTTCTAATGCAAGGGGTGGGGGAGCTAAAAAGGTCAAAGAACTTCTAATGCAAGGGGTGGGGGGGGGCTAAAAAGAGGTCAAAGAACTTCTAATGCAAGGGGTGTGGGGGCAAAAAAGAGGTCAAAGAACTTCTAATGCAAGGGGTGGGGGAGCTAAAAAGAGGTAAAAAAACTTCTAATGCAAGGGTTGGGGGAGTTAAAAAGAGGTCAAAGAACTTCTAATGCAAGGGGTGTGGGAGCAAAAAAGAGGTCAAAGAACTTCTAATGCAAGGGGTGTGGGAGCTAAAAAGAGGTCTAAGAACTTCTAATGCAAGGGGTGTGGGAGCTAAAAAGAGGTCAAATAACTTCTAATGCAAGGGGTGGGGGAGCTAAAAAGAGGTTAAAGAACTTCTAATGCAAGGGGTGTGGGAGCAAAAAAAAGAGGTCAAAAAACTTCTAATGCAAGGGGTGTGGAAGCTGAAAAGAGGTCAAAGAACTTCTAATGCAAGGGGTGTGGGAGCTAAAAAGAGGTCAAAGAACTTCTAATGCAAGGGGTGGGGGAGCTACAAAGAGGTCAAAAAACTTCTAATGCAAGGAGTGGGGGAGCTAAAACGAGGTCAAAGAACTTCTAATGCAAGGGGTGGGGGAGCTAAAAAGAGGTCAAAGAACTTCTAATGCAAGGGGTGTGGGAACTAAAAAGAGGTCAAAGAACTTCTAATGCAAAGGGTGGGGGAGCTAAAAAGAGGTCAAAGAACTTCTAATGCAAGGGGTGGGGAGCTAAAAAGAGGTCAAAGAACTTCTAATGCAAGGGGTGTGGAAGCTAAAAAGAGGTCAAAGAACTTCTAATGCAAGGGGTACAGGAGCTAAAAAGAGGTCAAAGAACTTCTAATACAAGGGGTGGGGGAGCTAAAAAGAGGTCAAAGAACTTCTAGTGCAAGGGGTGGGGTAGCTAAAAAGAGGTCTAAGAACTTCTAATGCAAGGGGTGGGGGAGCTAAAAAGGTCGAGAACTTCTAATGCAGGGGGTGGGGGAGCTAAAAAGAGGTCAAAGAACTTCTAATGCAAGGGGTGTGGGAGCAAAAAAGAGGTCAAAGAACTTCTAATGCAAGGGGTGTGGGAGCTAAAAAGAGATAAAAAAACTTCTAATGCAAGAGGTGTGGGAGCTAAAAAGAGATAAAAAAAAAACTTCTAATGCAAGGGGTGTGGGAGCTAAAAAGAGGTCATAGAACTTCTAATGCAAGGGGTGGGGGAGCTAAAAAGAGGTCAAAGAACTTCTAATGCAATGGGTGGGGGAGCTAAAAAGAGGTCAAAGAACTTCTAATGCAAGGGGTGGGGGAGCTAAAACGAGGTAAAAAAAACTTCTAATGTAAGGGGTGGGGGAGCTAAAAAGAGGTCAAAGAACTTCTAATGCAAGGGGTGGGGGAGCTAAAAAGAGGTCAAAGAACTTCTAATGCAAGGGGTGTGGGAGCAAAAAAGAGGTCAAAGAACTTCTAATGCAAGGGGTGTGGGAGCTAAAAAGAGGTCAAAGAACTTCTAATGCAAGGGGTGGGGGAGCTAAAAAGAGGTCAAAGAACTTCTAATGCAAGGGGTGGGGGAGCTAAAAAGAGGTAAAAAAAAACTTTTAATGCAAGGGGTGGGGGAGCTAAAAAGAGGTCAAAGAACTTCTAATGCAAGGGGTGGGGGAGCTAAAAAGAGGTCAAAGAACTTCTAACGCAAGGGGTGGGGGAGCTAAAAAGAGATAAAAAAAAACTTCTAATGCAAGGGCTGTGGGAGCTAAAAAGAGGTCAAAGAACTTCTAATGCAAGGGGTGGGGGAGCTAAAAAGAGGTCAAAGAACTTCTAATGCAAGAGGTATGGGAGCTAAAAAGAGGTCAAAGAACTTCTAATGCAAGGGGTGTGGGAACTAAAAAGAGATAAAAAAACTTCTAATGCAAAGGGTGTGGGAGCTAAAAAGAGATAAAAAAAACTTCTAATGCAAGGGCTGTAGGAGCTAAAAAGAGGTCAAAGAACTTCCAATGCAAGGGGTGTGGGAGCAAAAAAGAGGTCAAAGAACTTCTAATGCAAGGGGTGTGGGAGCTAAAAAGAGGTCAAAGAACTTCTAATGCAAGGGGTGTGGGAGCTAAAAAGAGGTAAAAAAAAAAACTTCTAATGCAAGGGATGGGGGAGCAAAAAAGAGGTCAAAGAACTTTTAATGCAAGGGGTGTGGGAGCAAAAAAGAGATCAAAGAACTTCTAATGCAAGTGGGTGTAGGAGCTAAAAAGAGGTCTAAGAACTTCTAATGCAAGGGGTGTGGGAGCTAACAAGAGGTCAAAGATCTTCTAATGCAAGGGGTGGGGGAGCTAAAAAGAGGTCAAAGAACTTCTAATGCAAGGGGTGTGGGAGCAAAAAAAAAAAAAAAAAGAGGTCAAAGAACTTCTAATGCAAGGGGTGTGGAAGCTAAAAACAGGTCAAAGAACTTCTAATGCAAGGGTGTGGCAGATAAAAAGAGGTCAAAGAACTTCTAATGCAAGGGGTGGGGGAGCTAAAAAGAGGTCAAAGAACTTCTAATGCAAGGGGTGGGGGAGCTAAAAAGAGGTCAAAGAACTTCTAATGCAAGGGGTGTGGGAGCAAAAAAAAAAAAAGAGGTCAAAGAACTTCTAATGCAAGGGGTGTGGAAGCTAAAAACAGGTCAAAGAACTTCTAATGCAAGGGTGTGGCAGCTAAAAAGAGGTCAAAGAACTTCTAATGAAAGGGGTGGAGGAGCTAAAAAGAGGTCAGAGAACTTCTAATGCAAGGGGTGTGGGAACTAAAAAGAGGTCAAAGAACTTCTAATGCAAGGGGTGTGGGAGCAAAAAAAAAAGAGGTCAAAGAACTTCTAATGCAAGGGGTGTGGAAGCTAAAAAGAGGTCAAAGAACTTATATTGCAAGGGGTGTGGGAGCTAGAAAGAGGTCAAAGAACTTCTAATGCAAGGGGTGTGGGAGCTAAAAGGAGGTCAAAGAACTTCTAATGCAAGGGGTGTGGGAGCAAAAAAAGAGGTCAAAGAACTTCTAATGCAAGGGGTGGAGGAGCTAAGAAGAGGTCAAAGAACTTCTAATGCAAGGGGTGTGGGAACTAAAAAGAGGTCAAAGAACTTCTAATGCAAGGGGTGTGGGAGCTAAAAAGAGGTCAAAGAACTTCTAATGCAAGGGGTGTGGGAGCTAAAAACAGGTCAAAGAACTTCTAATGCAAGGGGTGTGGGAGCAAAAAAAGAGGTCAAAGAACTTCTAATGCAAGGGGTGGGGGAGCTAAAAAGAGGTCAAAGAACTTCTAATGCAAGGGGTGTGGGAACTAAAAAGAGGTCAAAGAACTTCTAATGCAAGGGGTGTGGGAGCTAAAAAGAGGTCAAAGAACTTCTAATGCAAGGGGTGTGGGAGCTAAAAAGATGTCAAAGAACTTCTAATGCAAGGGGTGTGGGAACTAAAAAGAGGTCAAAGAACTTCTAATGCAAGGGGTGTGGGAGCTAAAAAGAGGTCAAAGAACTTCAAATGCAAGGGGTGTGGGAGCTAAAAAGAGGTCAAAGAACTTCTAATGCAAGGGGTGTGGGAACTAAAAAGAGGTCAAAGAACTTCTAATGCAAGGGGTGTGGGAGCTAAAAAGAGGTCAAAGAACTTCTAATGCAAGGGGTGTGGGAGCTAAAAAGAGGTCAAAGAACTTCTAATGCAAGGGGTGTGGGAACTAAAAAGAGGTCAAAGAACTTCTAATGCAAGGGGTGTGGGAGCTAAAAAGAGGTCAAAGAACTTCTAATGCAAGGGGTGGGGGAGCTAAAAAGAGGTCAAAGAACTTCTAATGCAAGGGGTGTGGGAACTAAAAAGAGGTCAAAGAACTTCTAATGCAAGGGGTGTGGGAGCTAAAAAGAGGTCAAAGAACTTCTAATGCAAGGGGTGTGGGAGCTAAAAAGAGGTCAAAAAACTTCTAATGCAAGGGGTGTGGGAACTAAAAAGAGGTCAAAGAACTTCTAATGCAAGGGGTGTGGGAGCAATAAAAGAGGTCAAAGAACTTCTAATGCAAGGGGTGTGGAAGCTAAAAAGAGGTCAAAGAACTTCTAATGCAAGGGGTGTGGGAGCTAAAAAGAGGTCAAAGAACTTCTAATGCAAGGGGTGTGGGAGCTAAAAAGAGGTCAAAGAACTTCTAATGCAAGGGGTGTGGGAGCAAAAAAAGAAGTCAAAGAACTTCTAATGCAAGGGGTGTGGGAGCTAAAAAGAGGTCAAAGAACTTCTAATGCAAGGGGTGTGGGAGCTAAAAAGAGGTCAAAGAACTTCTAATGCAAGGGGTGGGGGAGCTAAAAAGAGGTCAAAGAACTTATAATGCAAGGGGTCGGGGAGCTAAAAAGAGGTCAAAGAACTTCTAATGCAAGAGTGTGGGAGCTAAAAAGAGGTCAAAGAACTTCTAATGCAAGGGGTGTGGGAGCTAAAAAGAGGTAAAAGAACTTCTAATGCAAGGGGTGGGGGAGCTAAAAAGAGGTCAAAGAACTTCTAATGCAAGGGGTGTGGGAGCTAAAAAGAGGTCAAAGAACTTCTAATGCAAGGGGTGTGGGAGCTAAAAAGAGGTCAAAGAACTTCTAATGCAAGGGGTGTGGGAACTAAAAAGAGGTCAAAGAACTTCTACTGCAAGGAGTGTGGGAGCTAAAAAGAGGTCACACAATCGTCTAAAACCCTTTGTTATTGTTATTCCTTTGTCCTAAACTGCCACATAAAAGAATAGGGAAACCCCACCCCTCTATCTGTAGACAAGAAACCCTTCTATTTTGTCTGACAAGAAAACCCCACCCCTCTATCTGTACACAAGAAACCCTTCTATTTTGTCTGACAAGAAAACCCCACCCCTTTAACTGTCGACTAGAAAAAACTCACCCCTTTATCAGTCGATAAGAAAAACCTTTCCATTTTCTCTGACAAGAAAACCCAACCTTCTATCTGGTGACAAAAAACCCCTATCCCTCTAGCTGACGACAAGAAATCCCCACCAACTTGTCGGACAAGAAAACCCCACGTTCTTATCTCTCGACAAAAAACACTTTGTCTTACATGAAAATCCCATCCCTTTATCTGATGGAAAAAAAACTATCTCCTGACAAAAAAAAAAAAAAAAAAAAAAAAAAATCCCACAATGTATCTGATAAGAAAACCCCACCCTTTTATTTGACAAGAAAATCCCCTCATTTTTATTTGACAACAAAAAACCCCACTCCTTTATTTCATGAAAAGAAAAATCCCACCTTTTAAAGGGACAAGAAAATCCCCTCCCCTTTATCTGGCAAGAAAACCTCAGTCCCTTAATAAACTATAAGGTGTATATATGGGTTTTCTTTAAACAATGTTCATCACTAATGCGTTGGAGGCTATGCAACTGACCTTTACAACAGCTTCTATAGTAACCACAATAAGAGAGCAGTTGCTAATGGGGGTTACTAAACATATGGCCTCTGATCTACTGATGAATGCTCTAGGACCTTAGCTGCTTCACTGAAAACATTATTATTTGGTTTGAAAACTTGATAGTATAGGATAAAGTTTACCCTAATTTAGTTACACTTTTTCTCTCCATAACGAGAAATAAAGTGGCTCTTAACAATACCAATGATCTGGATTGATCGGCCAATAACGAAAGGAGTTTATATATGTATGTATGTATGTATGTATATATATATATATATATATATATATATATATATATATATATATATATATATATATATATATATATATATATATATATATATATATATTTATATATATATGTATATATATATATATATATATATATATATATATATATATATGTATGTACAGTATATATATATATATATATATATATATATATATATATATATATATATATATATATATATATATATATATATATATGTATGTGTGTATATATATATATATATATATATATATATATATATATATATATATATATATATATATATATATATAATGTATATGTATATATATATATATATATATATATATATATATATATATATATATATATATATATATATATATATATATTTATATATATATATACACACTACACCATTAGCACTTCAGGGAACTTAATGAAACTATTATTGAACGGTCCCATTATAAGACTGAAAACAGATATTGTTTGAAACCAGATATCTAAACGTCCAAATAGCAACCGAAAAAAAGAAGTATTTTGATCTTTACTTTAAAACTAAATTGATATATTTCGACAAGAAACTGATTTTTTGATGCATCATTATCTTTAAGATTGATTACCTTTTCTTGTTACATAATCCTGAAGCAATCTTACATATTTTCATTACAACTGCAGAAAATATTGGTTGGTTGTTACATGAGACTTTGGCCATATAGCCCAGCACTGGGGTTGGGGGGACCATTCAGAGTCAATGTGTTAGGAAGGGGTGGAGTCCCACAATTGAGCTAAGTAGTACTAGCTTAAAAAGTTGAACGAGCACCAAGATGGAAGAAAGGAAGCGAAATGGATTTGGAGATTCATGAAAAATAGGTATGGCCCGAAGGATGTTGCACAGACCCTTTAATAAAGCCTACTACAGTGCACCACACAAGGCACACTGGTGGCACCAACTCTTTCCGGAAGCAGTAACACTCTTCCACAAATTGTCATACCAGTTAGTAAAATGGGAGAGCGCTTAGTGCTGAATCTGTGAATGTGCGTGTGGCGCATATCTATCAAACATTCGCACGACTTTGACGGGCCGCGTACACTAATAAGACATGACTATTCCTTAAGCCATCTGTTTTCCAGGTTTAAAGCATTACTTTAACTTGGTGTATCCCTTTCACCTGAAAAATAAAAACCGAGAATATATAGAGAAATAGACAAGATTGGCTCTCTCACCGACTTCCATCATAACGAAAACCTCTGAGCAAAATAACAAGATTTTGAGAGACGTCCTTCTTCCCCCTCCCATCTTCCAACCGCTCCTTTGTAGTTCCCAGCAAATCCCAAAGGCGCATCACGCAATTCTGCCCTTTAACTTACTTCCAACTTAAGATTCCCAAAGTTATCCGCCATAAACAAGGCGAAAGGCAGACAGTGCAGCGGCCACTCGAGATCCGAATGAAGGCTGTGACGAATCCGAGTCAAAGAATAAGGTCATGGTTTATGAAAGAGGCGAAGTTCCCCCGGGCCTTCAACTAGTTTAGAGAGAGAGAGAGAGAGAGAGAGAGAGAGAGAGAGAGAGAGAGAGAGAGAGAGAGAGAGAGAATAACTATATTGAAACTGGAGGATGAGACAGATTCTACCTTTGAACAATATATATATATATATATATATATATATATATATATATATATATATATATATATATATATATATATATATATATATAGAGAGAGAGAGAGAGAGAGAGAGAGAGAGAGAGAGAGAGAGAGAGAGAGCTAATCTTTTTATAAAGAAAATCAATCTAATATTGATAAGGTGACACTGATTATAATGGAAGAAAATTTCAAAGACAGCTGAGCCCTTTATAAAATGTTAACATCGATTACAATAGAGCTGATAATAAAAACACTAATAATGACACTACCATTAGAAAAATAATAAAAAGGATATCATTACAATACCTCAAACGACTGTATTTTTCCAGTTACTCAATAAATGCTTATTAATTGTTTCCTTTTTATTTATAGATATATATGTTTCGTACGAATGCTCAGACATACAATACTGTATATAGCGTGCACCTGATAATATAAAGTTAACAAATAATGGTAAACAAAAATAATAAAGGAAGAAGTATAGAATTAATACTTAAGTATTTAGGATAATAATTAACACGATTACAACGAAAGATATACGCGTGGGTGTATTATCTATATCAAACACAAAGAAGAATTTTACTCAAAAAGCATGTTTTCAATTATAAAAAAACATAGTTGTTGAGAAAGAAAAATAATTCTTCATTGTGTTTGATATATTACAGATAGCACAGGGAACAGACATTCTTAACTAACGTAGTACAAAACACAAAATTATTTCTGCAATAATGGGGTTACATATGGAATAAGTTTTAGCAAAATTACATCATAAACAAAACATCAAAAGATGCATTTTACGTAATCACTATTACTACCAAGATTATATATACATACACACACACACACACACACACACACACACACATATATATATATATATATATATATATATATATATATATATATATGCATACATAAATATATACATACATAAATACACACACACACACACACATATATATATATATATATATATATATATATATATATATATATATATATATATACATATACATACATATATATATATATATATATATATATATATATATATATATATATATATATATATATATATATATATATATATATATGTATATATACATATATGAGTGTGTGATCAAAAGATCATTGAACCCCTTGAGAGTCTGACAAAATCAAAGTCCCAATAATCTCGACGTTAAAAGAAGTCTTAGAAATGACATACAAAATTAGGCTAGTAAAAATACACTCTTTATACAATACAGAAAATACTCGTTTATACAATAGATAGATATTCTTAACGAACTTGTGATAATTCGTGTGTTACTTCTGAGATTCTAATTACATATTTAGATCTATACACGGATCATTTGCCCATGTATCATATACACGTACACATACACGCAAAGATTTATAGTATAATAGATATAGAATTCATATAGCATATATATATATATATATATATATATATATATATACATTATATATATATATATATATATATATATATATATATATATATATATATATATATATATATATATATATATATAAATGACATGTGTATACAGCAGATTTGAATATATAATCAGATTCATAAAAGTATACATACATAACAAAATACTCGCAGAATCCCACATATTACCATATAAACTGTGTCCACGTGTGTGTATATATATATATATATATATATATATATATATATATATATATATATATATATATATATATATATATATATATATATATATATATATATATATATATTTTTGGGCTCAAGCCATGTCGTCCTGATGGAAGTTCCTATAGGGTAGCTTCCTAGGGTATATTACAACTACGGCGATATTCCCAGAGAATTTACCTTAAGGTACCAGAATTCTAACTCCTGGAGCGAGTATCCCTCGTGAAAGGGATATCGCGACATATCAGAGGACGTATTCTAGACACGTCACATGGCAATCTACTACCTAAATAGAGATTCGTCTCGTAAGAGGGAGATTGACGAGATACGAATTCGGGAAGAAAAAGGGGGGAGCCGCTCCCAAGGCCTCCCAATCCCCCGATTCGTATGCGTGCCTGGCGCCAATCCTGGCGCCATCTGTATTCCTTTTTGCGTAGCTTAACAACTCGGTGTTTTTTCCTGTTTTTCTCGCAAATCTTGGATTTATTCAACTTTTCATGGCTTCTCCGTCTTCGTTGGCCTCGGATAAGTTGAGTATAGTGTCTGTTATGTATAAATGTAGGCTCTTGGTAAAATTTTGAGTGATTAATAGGATTAATCTTTGATACAAGAGCCGTAGCCTACCAGAGGTGTCCTGGACACTGTCACTCGCTAGGTATAAATTAGTTAGTCAGAGTGACATTCCTGGTTGTTTTGCTTAATAAATTTTAGCTATTTAGCTTTACATAGGATTTCCTTTCGTGCTTAGTATTATTTGGCGAAGTATTCGCCATTCTGGCCTACGCTAGGCCATGTAGCCTAGTCGTTTGGTCCTAGTACTTAATGCATGATTTTGGTTTTTCCGAGTGTAATTAAAAGTTTATTAAAGCTTTAGGCTATTTTTTATACATTTTAGACTGTGTGGAATATTTCCAAGATTGTATACGTGAGAGTTTCGGTGAATTAGGTAATCGATTCTCTTGGTGCCTAGGTTAATTGCTTATGGAGCCTTAGTATACTTTATTATTCTCCCCGGTTGCTTCTTTTCTTCGGAGAAGGTATGCAATCCCTTTCCCTCTGTTTAAGCCTTGGGCTTATCCCTAAGTGGTTTTTTCCGAATTTATTTTCGATAAAACTATACTAGGGTGTTACTGTACCTTCCTGTTCCAGCAGAGTCTGGTTCAAAGAGGGACAGAACAACAGAGTTTTTTAGTCTGAGTCCGTGTTGTCTGGCTTGGGGCAGAGTTCCCCTCGCTGACCTAACACTTATAAAGGGAGCTTAGCTCCCTTAGGTCACTATCGAAGGTTTCTGTAGTATGATTCCTCCTTTTGTGATCGACCAGACTAAGTCCTGTTGCTGTTCTTGGGGAGGATAAAATCTTCCCTTGGGAATAGCAACGCCTTCCTTGCTTTGGTGCTTTGGGAAGCTGGCAAGTATTGCTGGCCCTTTCCCTTAGATCTCCCTTAGGCTAAGACAGAGTTCTTGGCTGCGGGTGATCTGTCACTAAAGCAAGGTTGGCAGGACCCTTTTGTCCCTTCCCCCTCTATCTCCGTAATGGCCTTGCCATTACTGTACTGTACCTTGCCGGCCGGCAGAGCTGGCTGGCAGGGGTATTACTGTACTGTACGTCATTCTACTTCTGGACCTAGTATAGGTTGGGATATGGAATTGACTAAGGCCATTGCCGGCCGGCTGAGATGCTGGCCGGCAAGGGTCTTATGTTTTCGAGTGCTGCCCGGACCTCTCTTGGTCCCTCATCCATGCCTGCCGACAGAGCCGGACGGCATTGGTCAAGGAAGCCTGAATTAAGTTTCTCCCCTTCCTTATATGCACTCTTTCGGTTGCCGGGCTTTGGGGGTCGTGTACACTCTTATCCCGGCATCCATTCTTTTTTCTTCTAGTGCTGTACCTGTCCCGGCAGCCGGCCTATGAGGCCGGCTGCCGGCCTATGAGGCCGGCAGCCGGGCAGGGGTAGTCTTCTGGTTCTTTTGCTGCCGGCTGGCATCGGTCTCGTACCTTTGCCGGCCGGCTTATGTCAGTCCTTGTCTGCCGGTCACCAAGAGTGTGGCCGGCAGCTGGGTACTACCTTGTGTAGTTGCTGGCCGGCAATCATTGCCGGCCAACACTGGCTGTTGCTGGCCGGCAGCTGCTGCCGCCGGCACAGGCATTTGAACCAGAGGGCTGCCGCCCTATAGCTGTTAAGTAGTATACTTTAAAGCTAATTGTGGTGTGTGCCGGCCGGCAAAGGCAGGCCGGCACACATCCTCCTATACTGTACTAGTATTCTTCTGTATAGCATATACAGTAAGAAGAAAACTATAGTAAAAGTTTAGGTACAGCACTGTATCTTCTAACACTATTGTGTTTTCTTACACAGCCCTTTGCTGTTGCCCTCAGACAGGAAGCAGAGTTCTTCCCCGTCTATTATCCAGGATTTTAAAATCATTGCCTAGGTGTGAGCTCCACCTGTTTCCTATGGAAACCTTGCATTGGTTACTCTAGTAGAGATAAACCAATTTTTTGATTTTATTATCTGGAAGGCTGCAACAATGGGTTGTGAGGGAAACACAAGTGTGTGTCTTTCATTTATGAATTGTTATGCTATACTATGCATATCCAGTGATACATAGTTCACTTGATACTCATGGAAATTTCTTCTCTTTACAGAAGGACACTCCGAAGTGGGGAAGTGCTTTCTGCAATGTCAGCAGCAAGAACCTCTGCGGACATGAGTTTTGTAGGAGACACGCAGCATACGCTGTCTCCAAGGATGATCTCCGGTATTGGGACCCTCAGGTATGTACTGTGTGCACTAACCTGATTAATGAGACATTTAAATAGCTAGGAAGAAGCTTCGTACCTGGGTAAGGGGCTTCCAAAAGTACACTTCTGGCCCTTATCTTCCAAGTGAGAAGATGAGGGCGTATCTTTTCCCTAAGGCATCAGCTGAGGCAGTGATTCCCCAGCCTCAAGAGGAGATCCCCTATGTTCAGATCCAGGTGGATGCTGAAGTCGCGGTCGCGATGCAAGACATCTAGCTAAATGACAGGATATCTGATGTGGACGGGTGTCAGGAGGAAGACCTCCTTGCAGAAGCCCAGGATGAAGTTCAAGTCCCTCTACATCGGCCGGTCTCCCAGTAGAGCTGGGACAGGCCCTCTCTTCTATTGTTGGAATGATCCAACAAATGCAGAAGGAGAATCAGGAGAAGGCGGCTGCAATGGAACTGCGAATGCAGTGCCTTGCAGAATCACATGGGCCCCAGAAAAGCTCAATGTGAAAGACCTTCCTTTGTGCTCGGATGCTAACCCATGGAGGTATGCTGAGCACATGTCGATGACGACTGGAAAGATCGTCATCTCGGATATGCTGGGCTCAGTTCCCCTGGAGGGTGGAATTCTGGCCCAGCAAGGCACCATATCCGGACTGTTATGTCCGGCTGAGGAAGGAACCAGCTTCAAAGGAGGAGGCAGAGCCGAAGGAGGTCATAGTGATGACCATGCTAAGGCTCAAGCTCTACTTTCATCTTCGATGAAAGAGAGGGGCTTCTCTAACTCAAAGGTAGCTGCATTGAATAGGAAGCTCCCTTCCTTTGTGTCCTCGCCTACTAGAGCCTTCCCCCTTTTTACAGAAAGGGTTTCTGGCTGTACTAAAAGCAATCGAGGCCGGCAAGTCTTGCCCCTCCCTAGAGGAGTGTAAACCCTTGTCGCTGGCCCTGCCTATGGACCACAAAGATTGGAAGGACGTCCATCTTACGTTCTAAGTGGAAAGTTGGAGGCTGATATTGCCGGACGTCAGTTCGGCAAGGACCCCCCTAAGCTGTCTGACTTTCTTTTGCGAAGTGAGCTCGATACAAAAGAAAGACTGACTGCCTCAATGTCTCTTCAGACTACTCTCGAGACGATGGCAAGTGACCCCAAGGTCCATGAAATGTTCATGGTAGTGGCCAAGCCTCATCTGGCCACAGTGACGAAGGACCTTTATGGCTTCGTCAAGGCAAGGAGAGCTGGTAGGGAGTTCGTGTTTACCTCGGCTACAGTGAGGCACGAGCTAAAGAAACTAATCTCCTCCAACATTTGGGGAAAAGACCTTTTTCCCTACCGACTTGGTCAAAGAAGTTTTTGATAAAGCCACCTTGGAGAATAGAAACCTTCTCCAGAAGTGGGACCTGGCTATCAAAAGAAAGTCTTCCCCGGATGAGGGTCCTCAACCAAAGAGGAAGACTATGAGGACTAGGCTACCGTCTCGGCCAGCCAAGCCTCTTAGACAGCAACAGCAACTGCAATTGCCATTGCCCCCAGTGCCCCAGATCGTGGCACAAACCCCGACCACCTTTCAGTGGGTACCCCAGGCCGTGTCGACACAGTCCACGGCATTCACCCCAGCGTTCGAAGGGCAGTCTACTTCCTTCCGAGCAAAGCCTAGAGGAGCAGCCAGAGGCTCGTCTAGACGCTCCTCAAGGGGAAGGGGATTTAGGGGTGGTCGTGGTCAGGAAGGCAAGACCTCAGGACAACAGTCCAAGTGAGGTGATACCGGTAGGAGGGAGACTTCTGAAATTTCGGGATCGGTGGACCTTCGATCCCTGGGCCCACAGCCTACTCAAGAATGGATTGGGCGGGAGCTGGTACAGCACTCCACCCCCGTACCTTCGGTTTTTTCCAACACTCCACCCCCGTTATGGAGGACTACGTTCAAGAACGGTTGGAGAAAAAGGGTGAAGCCCATCAATTTCTAAGGGAGGCTGTTTTGTGTTCCCAAGAAAGACTCGGAAAAGCTCAGAGTCATTCTGGACTTGTCGCCACTTAACAAGTTCAAAGTGAATTACAAATTCAAAATGCTAACACTGCAACACATAAGGACCTTACTGCCCAAGAGGGCATATTCCGTCTCTATAGACTTGTCAGATGCCTACTGGCACATTCCAATTAGCCATCGACTCTCCCCCTACCTAGGGTTCAGGCTACAGCGAAGACTACACGCCTTCGGAGCCATGCCATTCGGGCTAAACATAGCCCCAAGGATTTTTACGAAGCTTGCGAGCGTAGCTCTCAAACAATTTCGCCTAAAGGGAATTCAGGTAGTAGCCTACCTGGACGACTGGTTGGTGTGGGCAGCATCCGAGACAGAATGCTTGCAAGCTTCCAGTCAGTGATCCAGTTCCTAGAGTACCTAGGCTTCAAGATCAACAGAAAAAGTCTCGACTTTCTCCATCTCAAAAGTTCCAGTGGCTAAGATCCACTGGGACCTTTTGTCACACCGTTTCTCCACCCCAGCGAAGAAAAGGAAGGAGATAGCGGGTTCTGTCAAGAGACTTCAAGATTCCGAAAGGATATCAAGACACGAGCAGGAGAGAGTACTGCGCTCTCTCCAGTTTGCTTCGGTGACAGACCCAGTGCTAGAGCACAGCTAAAGGATGCAATCGGAGTTTGGAGAAGTTATGCATCAAACGCGTGAAGAGATCTGAGAAGACCAGCCGCTTCGGCTAAGTACTCTTCTCAGGCCTTGGTCCCAAGCCAGACATCTAAAGATGTCAGGTTCTTCTTCAGCCACCTCCCCCGTCGGTGACGATTCACTCAGACGCCTCAAAGGAGGGATGGGGAGGTCACTCTCATCGGAAAAAAGTCCAGGGGACTTGGTCCAGGCTATTCAAGACCTTTCTCATAAAACTTTCTAGAAGCTAGGGCAGTGCTCCTTACCTTAAAGAAAGTCTCCCCGTGTCATTCGTTCCACAGAAAGTGGTAATAGACAGCGAGGTAGTTGTAAGATACTTGAATCGACAAGGATCGAGGTCACCACCTCTCAACCAGGTGATGTTGGCCGTCTTCCGATTGGCGGAAAAGAAGAAGTGGTACCTGTCGGCAGTTCACCTTCAAGGAGTCCGCAATGTGACAGCGGACGCTCTATCCAGGTTCACACCGATAGAGTCGGAATGGTCCTTAGACGCAGGATCATTCTCCTTCATTCTGAATCAGTCCCAGAACTGCAGATAGACCTCTTTGCGACGAAAGACAACAAGAAGTTGCCCCTGTACGTGCCCCGTACGAGGACCCCTTAGCGGAAGCAGTGGACGCGATGTCCCTCGACTGGAACAGATGGTCCAAGATTTATCTGTTCCCTCCTCACAACCTTCTGTTGAGGGTCCTCAACAAACTGAGATCCTTCAAAGGGTAGCGGCAATAGTGGCCCACAAGTGGCCGAACAGCGTGTGGTTCCTCCTGGCATTGGAACTGTAGCTGAAGTTTGTACCACTACCAGATCCAGTTCTGACCCAGCGAGTCCAGAAGTCAACTGTCTGCGCTTCATTACAGAAAACCCGGACCCTGCAGGTCATGTTTTTCTCTCCCTAGCGGTGAGAAAGCGTTTCGGGATTTCGAAAGCCAGTATAGACTTCCTTGAGGAATATAAATGCAAATCTACTAGAAGGCAATATGAGTCATCTTGGAGAAAATGGGTGGCCTTTTGTCAAGGCGAAGATTCCGCAGGAGATCTTGACAGACTTCTGCTTATCCTTTTTCCCCACCTCCATGGTCAAGGGTTGGCAGCGAACACGATTTCAGCGTGTAAGTCTGCTTTGACAAGACCCATTCTATATGCCTTCCAGGTCGACCTAGGTAACGAGATCTTTAATAAAGTCCCGAAAGCCTGTGCTAGGCTCAGACCTTCAGCACCTCCAAAGCCCATTTCATGGTCTTTAGACAAGTTCTTCATTTCGCTTCTCTGTTGAGCAATGAAGAATGTGCGTTAAAGGATTTGACACAAAAAGTTATTTTCCTAATTTGCACTCGCGTCCGGGGCCAGGGTTAGTGAAATTGTAGCCTCTCGAGAGAGGCAGGTCGTGTTCAGTTCCTGGATGGGGAAGAACTGAACCTGTTTCCGGATCCTACGTTTCTCGCCAAGAATGAGTTACCCACCAACAGGTGGGGTCCCTGGAGAATCTGCCCTCTGAAAGAAGATGCATCTCTATGTCCAGTAGAATGCCTAAAGGTCTATCTTCATAGAACTTCAGACTTCAAGGGTGGTCAACTATTCAGGGGAGAAACATCAGGCTCAAATTTATCTCTGAATCAACTCAGAGCAAAAATCACATATTTTATTCGCAGAGCGGATCCTGACAATACACCCGCAGGTCACGATCCGAGGAAAGTTGCCTCATTCTTAAATTTCTTTAATTGCATGGATTTTGAACATCTCTGTTCATACACTGGCTGGAAGTCTTCCAGAGTGTTCTTTCGCCACTATGCGAAGCAAGTAGAGGAACTAAAAGAGATCTGTGGTAGCAGTGGGTCGCGGTGTTAACCCTACTGTTTAACTCTGCGAGGAACAGTGGTCTTAATTGGGACGATTAATTCCAGGGTGAGTGTGTAGTTACATACTGTACTACAAACTAAGTGAGGGCACTGTGTTGCCCATCCAGACTGTTCCACTTCCGAAGGTGAACCTAGCATAAGTGCAGACATGTGTGCCGAGCGTTTCTAACGCTAATGTCATTGATTTGTAATACAGGCTTTTATGACTTTGATACCTCGGTATCTTAAAAGTGGCATCTAATGTTTTTCTTTCAGACAAACAAGCCCTGTTTACTATCATACTTATGCTTAAAGTTTTGGGTTATCCTCTTCTTATACATATATGTATAATTGTGGTTAACCTGTCTGTTTATTGTCTGTCAATAAGCTTGTTCTTGAGAACCTTGCGTCTCCTTCACCTGTGTCAATTTATTGGTATAATTGAGCATTCATTCTATGTACCTTATCTGGGATAATTCTAATAGAATTGTTCCTTTATGCAAGCTAGGTTGCATTGGTTTTCCTCCTATGCGGATATAAAACCTTTGGCCAATACAAGTATTGTGCGGAAAACTGGTCGATATTTCATATTGACGCAGTGGTCCTTTACAAACTATGCTTTACTTAATATAGGGCGAGACCACTATATTAGCTTGCCTGATATTCATACATAGATATATGTACTCTTCGAGACTTTCCAGAGTCTAGTAGGACTCTTCCCTGTAGGGGGCAGGAAGCTCTAACATAGTTTATAGTTAGTTGAAAAGATGTATAACGGTAACATCTTAGGTCTCTAGGTCTAGTCGACCGGGAATAAATATCTCCGGGGAGTACGGCACGTTCTGAGAATCCACAGATACAGTAATGCTCTGGTACACTTCCATCAGGACGACATGGCTTGAGCCCAAAAAACGGATTTTGAGCGAAGCGAAAAATCTATTTTTGGGTGAGATAGCCATGTCGTCCTGATGGACCCGCCCTTGCCTTTCTAAGAAAGGGCTGTAGGACCCCTCCCTACATACAGTATCTGTAGCACCTCGTGTACGCTACAAGGAATACAGATGGCGCCAGGATTGGCGCCAGGCACGCATACGAATCGGGGGATTGGGAGGCCTTGGGAGCGGCTCCCCCCTTTTTCTTCCCGAATTCGTATCTCGTCAATCTCCCTCTTACGAGACGAATCTCTATTTAGGTAGTAGATTGCCATGTGACGTGTCTAGAATACGTCCTCTGATATGTCGCGATATCCCTTTCACGAGGGATACTCGCTCCAGGAGTTAGAATTCTGGTACCTTAAGGTAAATTCTCTGGGAATATCGCCGTAGTTGTAATATACCCTAGGAAGCTACCCTATAGGAACTTCCAT
>NC_090752.1:95613343-95625843 GCF_036898095.1 Palaemon carinicauda | reverse complement strand
AGGCAAAAGATATGAATAAAAAGAGAAAACGAAAGAATAGCACGCAAGTAATTTTCTGATATATTCTTTGAACTATATATATACTGTATATATATATATATATATATATATATATATATATATATATATATATATATATATATATATATATATATATATATATATATATATATATATATATATATATATATGTCGAGGCTTGAAATAGACACTACAATGAATATCATATATACGTCGTGGCTAAAAATAGACATTACTAGATTCATGACGTAGACCGTAAGTTTCACTCATTTGTAAAAGCAGCAAATACAGGTCTGATCGAGAAAAAAAAAAAGACTGCCCTTTGGACATTTTCACGTTCTCCAAAATTTGCAAAAAAAAAAAAAAAAAAATTATCAGGAAGAGGTTATTAAATATAAATAAAGTATTGGGCAAACAGGTAAAAGTGCCAGTTTAAAAATTTGGTAAGCAAAAGATATACCAAAGGATATTGTCTAACAAGAATATTTTTATCTGTATCTTAAAAAGTCAATTAAGCAGAAAACTGGCAAACACTTTCATTGCGAGACACCAATGAGAATAAAATAACTCTCATAAAATGAAAGATAACTAGGAATTAAAGATGCAATGAATGAATGAGAAAAGCTTTTCTCAAAAAATATTGAATTTTGTTTTCATATTTACAGAAGCTGCCACACTGGAATAAGCATTACCAAAAAAAAGAGAAGTTTAAGTTCCCCTTAAAAAGTGGTAGAAATCACGCAAAAACGCATCATGAATTATTAAGTGCCATCATTTGTTGCTACAAGTATTATAGATTTAAAGGCCACACATGCATGGCAGAGGCAAAGGATATTGACAAAGCCCCAGTAAGCAGGAAATGCCATAGAGATTGACCATATATACTTATGAACCCCAACGTCCCCTCTACCACCAAGCTAGGACCAGGGAAGGCTAGGTAATGGCTGCTGATAATTCAGCACATA
Organism: Palaemon carinicauda; assembly: GCF_036898095.1. Classification (NCBI taxonomy): domain Eukaryota; kingdom Metazoa; phylum Arthropoda; class Malacostraca; order Decapoda; family Palaemonidae; genus Palaemon; species Palaemon carinicauda. The sequence continues at coordinate 95,624,857 of NC_090752.1, read as the reverse complement.
GACCTATAGGCTCCCCCAAACACCCCATCCTTAGCTCACAAGGATGGCAAGGTTGCAGCGACCAAAGGAGCTAACGAGTTAGAGCGGGACTCAAAACCCAGTCTGGCAATCCCCAGGCAAGGACGTTACCAATTGGCCAACACAATGACAATAACAAACTCATCTCTATAAGGTATTAGGTAGGCCTATAGACAAACGTGTAATGAGAGAAGCAAAAAGTTTAGTTATTGATGTTTATTACTTGAAATGATTATACAGCGGATCAGATGGATGGATGTGTTGATGAGGGATATGGGTGAAGTGGGACTGGGGGAAGAGGATGCATGGATTAGAAATAAGAGAAAATTAACTCAAGCTGCCGACCCTACCATACAGTGGGACTAATGAGATCGAAAGATAAAGGAGACTTGAAAAGACTATACATTGTATAATAGTCTTAATTTAGATGAGAGATATTTGGCTTAATGTTAAATTGATATATTTGTCAGATATGAATCGTGTTGTCTTTATTTCCTCCTGCAGTGAAAGGCAACACTAAAATTGAAGCAGTTGGATGATATAGGCCAGGTTAGTCAACTACAGTTGCGTTCTCCTTTTATAAGAACTTGAAAATTGCCTGGAGAGAGAGAGAGAGAGAGAGAGAGAGAGAGAGAGAGAGAGAGAGAGAGAGGAGAGAGAGAGAGAGAGAGAGAGAGAGAGAGATTGATGTCTCAAAGACGTTTTAGTCCATACTCGGAGACTCCATTTGCTCTTTGGTAAAGCGACTTGGTTTAAGCATTCAGAGAGTTCTTAAGATCTTGTCTAACTTGTTCTTGAACTCGTTTATCATGTAACTGTTTACTACATCCGCTGGAAGACTATTCCAAGTATTTGCTATTTTGTATGTCAAGAATTTGCCACATTGAGTGGTGTTGTAACTTTTCAATTCCAGTTTGTATCCGTTACCTCTAGACTGATTTGTGCTAAGCTTGAATAGATTGTTGTGATCTACATATGTTATCCCTTTAAGAATTTTGAGAGAGAGAGAGAGAGAGAGAGAGAGAGAGAGAGAGAGAGAGAGAGAGAGAGAGAGAGAGAGAGAGAGAGAGAGCTAGTAGGTGAATGGAAAACAGCTAACAAGGGTAAAACGGAGAAATCCACCTTAATTAATTTCTATGTTAAGCTAACACCAAAAGTGTCAAACTCATCTGATAAATTAGACAAAATTAAACCTTTTTTTTACAAGTCTTCACCAAAAACCTTCAATCAGTAAACATGAATGATTTGTAAGCAGTGACTGACATGCTTTAGCAGACAATAGGCAATGGGCATCAATTGAAGAATTAAACGATTGGTGACAAATCCCAGCTGTTGCATTCATGGTGATTTAAAATTACTTTCATCTCCTGTTATTTTCATATCTATACTTATAATCTATTAAAGTTTGAAGCATTGGCTACTACAAGAGCAGCTCTATAGACGTTTTTGTGTGTTTCATACGTATAGCTTATGCAACAAAATAGACTGGCCTGCTCCTGAAAAGCTTCTTCACTTCCTAAATAAAAATTCGTGAGACAATTGCAAAGTCTGTTTTCTGAATCCGGCAGTTTCAAGATACAGGCGTTAGAAGTGTAAACATTCACCACCATGTATATATATATATATATATATATATATATATATATATATATATATATATATATACATACATATATGCATATATATACATATGTATACAGTATATATATATATATATATATATATATATATATATATATATATATATATATATATATATATCAGGGGTCAATCCATCTTAAAATCCTCTTTTTAATCTTCAGAATTGGTTTCCTTTCCTTATTCCAATTCATTTACTTAACTATCGAAATATCTCATCATTATACATATATAAATATAAATATATATATATATATATATATATATATATATATATATATATATATATATATATATATATATATACATATATATATATATATATATATATATATATATATATATATATATATATATATATATATATATATATATATATATATAAAGCCAAAAGTTTTTAGATAATATAATTTGCAGGATATTTTCTTCTGATAAAAGTTTTAACTTGGCATCGTTGTTTTCAAGTCGATCAAATTTTACCAGCGACATACGGAGGTAGGCTACATACATTAATGGAGAGAGAGAGAGAGAGAGAGAGAGAGGAGAGAGAGAGAGAGAGAGAGAGAGAGAGAGAGAGAGAGAGAGAGAGAGAGAGAGAGAACTATTCAGTATGGGGAATAAGAAACGTTAAAAAATTTCGATAGAAATCCTTCTCTCATGATACAAGCGAGAGGAGCATATAACATGGAATCTTTTAAATTACCAAAAGTGAAATTAACAATAAATATATTACTTATAAGGCCAAAAATTCCAAAAATCGACTTTTGACACGGAATACAATTTTCAACTTCGGAGTTCCAGGAGCGTTTCTTAAAAATTTCTTAAAGGTTTCCCCCTAGTCAAAAAAAAAAAAAAAAAAAAAAAAAAAAAAAAAAAAAAAAAAAAAAAACACCATTCCCGGATTCCGTTAACGAGGTAAGAGAAGCTGGAGGGTCCCATCGTTTTTCTTTTTCCCTCCATCCTCTTTCGTTGGAATATTGTTTCAACTCCATTCGCTTTTTCTATCGTCTATTCTACCCCATGGAAATGGCGTTTCTTTGAAATGTTTGTTTCATCTAATATTATAGCTATACATTTAGGATATCCAACAAGCTGTCGGGAAAGAGCAAAACGTGAACTATAAGATAACCACATTATTTTAGACAAAAATTGATTAAAGCATTCAAGGGCGTGAGAATGGAACCATTCACTGAAGTGAAATGGAAGCTTTTTACAATAACACAGTTTAAAATGTATTACTTAAGTTTTTTATTATTAAATAAATGCCCTCTAATCTGAGGAAATATATACTACTTTCATCAAACATTGAGAAGAAAGCTTACCATCAGGCTTTGGGGATAAAACATCTGATTCTTTTCACTTTACCATACAACAAGTAATTTCCAAACATGTTTGTACAAGATAAGTCGTTAAATATATAATATTCGATAAAAATGTAGACATTGTTTTAAAAGAAATGAAGATATGAATCTTAATTCAGGAACCATCGTTGAACATTCCACCAAAATATCAATTTAATATTCTCCTATAAAGTTGGATACATCATATTTTACGAGATGCCTTTCAACAAAAATCTAAAGGCAGATTCATCTCGAGACATTATCAGTCAATGTAATGATATCCTTATCAGTTGGTCTGAAGGCTCACTTGGAGTATTAATCATATTTTTTTCTTTATCTTACATGCCATAAAAGTATTTTTGGGCTCAAGCCATGTCGTCGTGATGGAAGTTCCTTAATTAAAGTAACTTCCTAAGGGATATATGTACTACAGTGATATTCCCAGAGAATTTTACCTTTAAGTATCCAGAATTCTAACTCCTGGCGCGAATATCCTTAAAATTTCTCCAAAGGATATCGCATAATATCAGCGGACGCATTCTTGACACGCCTCCATAGCAATCTGCACCCCAAACAGCGTTTTGGCTTCGAGGAGGATGTGGCAAAAGGGAGCCGTCCAAAGGCTCTCCCTGCTCTCGTAATACTATTGGGAATACAACAGCGCCATTCCCACGACGGCGGACATTCCTTTTTTTTGTAGCGATCTCGCTCGGTGATATTCCTGGTGATCTAACTTTTCAATCGTTTTACAGGATTATCATCATGCTTTCTACATCTTCTTCTGCCTCTGGAAAGTTGAGTATCGGGTCTTTACTATGAGTATATTTTAGCTCCTGTTTCACAATGAAATTAGAGTATTTTATTGTGTTTAAGAGCTAGGCCAGTTACTGGAGGCGCCATGGCGCCGTCGTTCGTTAGGCATGTGTTATTTAGATAGCAAAACGGCTTCCAGTTTTTAATAGCTTTATTTAACTATTTTAATTATTTAGCTATTTAGGCAATTACTTTTGTAAAGTTTTGATAATGTGCATAATTTTTGTTTCCCCCTTTTCTCTGTCGATCGTATAGTTAGAGTTTCGGTGATTTAGGTAACCGAGATCTCGTATAGCCTAGGTAACCTTACCTAGACGTTTTCTTATACGTTCAGACTTTCCCCGGTTACTTCCGTGTTTTGTTTTCATTCAGTGGAGACTGATACCTCCTATAATGTTATGAAACATTACACGTCTCTTCGGAGACTTAAGGGTAATCTCTTTCCGTCTGAGTGTAGCCTCAGGCTACATCCCTATTAGCCGTGCCTTGAATTTTATTCAGACATGGCTAACTTAGGGTTTGTCCTGCCTCTTCCCTTAACCGTTGGTTGTGGTATACCATCGGGTTTTGGGATTTAGTCAGAATCTCAAGAGTATTTAGTCTTATGTCGGCGACCTGCCGGCAGGGCAAATGGGTTGTAGGATACCATCATTCCCCTGCCGGCTAGGTGGCCGGCAATGGAGGTTAGCCCTCATTAGCCGCACTTGAAGTTATCGTAGGATACCATCTTCTCCTTGCGACTAAAAGACTAGTCTTATGCCACAGTACTCTGGGCTGAAGAGTAATTTTCTTTAGCCTAGGATACGTGGCACTGGAACTCTGTTTCTTCTTTGTTGAGAGGAGGCGGCAGTGCCGCCATCCCCTTAACTGTGTCGGCAATCTCTGGATTGGAGAACTGAGTGTCTCCTGTTCCCTGGGATTCTGCCGATACCAAAACAGAGTTTCTTTTACAGGTGGTAGGATTGACAATTTTTGCCAGTTCCTTTCACACTCGTTACAGGACCCTGTTCCCTACCCCGCTGTCCTTTTTTGATGGCTGAGCCATTGTCTTTCTTTAGGCTGGCATCTTGCAACCTTCCTTTGCTGGTAGGTTGCCGGAGCCAGCCAGACTCCCTCTCGAGCCATGTCTTTGGCTGACAGCAGAGCATACTGCCGCCAACCACATCATCTGTCGGCAATTGCCGGCCTAGCCGGCAACTCCTGGTCCAGCCGGCAGCCAAAATGGCTGCCGGCAACCATGATGGCCGTGATAGGGAAGTCCCTTCTGTTCCCAAGGTTCTTCAGTCCTCCCTTGGACTGCTGCTACAGGTCCTGCTGCCAGGGTACTGCCGGCCAGGCCGGCACAGATAGTGCTGTCTCAGTTGGCAGCACGCCGACTGTACTGGTACTGCTGGAATTGCCGGCCGGCAGTATATCGGCGGTACCTTGTCGGCAATAGTACTGTAGCTGCATGGAAGCCTGAATGGTACATTCTCCCCTTCTATTAGAACCACCTCTCTGGAAAAAGGCTGCCAAATTAGACTTTTACATCCTTAATTACTGTATACATTCACAGTAAGGAGTAGCCTTTTTTCCATGCTCTCTCTCTCTCTCTAGCTAGCATGCCGGGTATGCTGGCTAAACTACTGTATATTTTATACAGGTAGCCAGTATATCTGCATTATAGAATATACTGCATGTAGAAAACTACTATATAGTTTATACTAGTAATTATTTCCAATATATTTTGGATATCCAACACAGGCATTTGCTGAGCCCAATCCTATATTGAATGAATATGATTTCTTCAATATCTTGATTAGAAATCAGTATTAGGATTACCCTACAATATTAAACACTTCAAGGAAGGAGTAATACACTTCTAACCCTTAAATGGTGGAGCCTTTTTCCTTGAGTCTCCCTGATCAGGAAACTCTATATTTTAATATAGTAGGAAGACTACAGCAAATAGGCTGAGTGGTATATACAAATATATGTCTTTATTTTCCTAGTCCAGCTGGCTTCATGCTAGATGGACCATACTGTCATATGCTACTATGAAGGCAGTATAATGACTAGACTACAATACATGATGTACAGTAGCCAGTAAATTGCAATATAGACTTACTGCAATTAGAAAACTACAGTACCATGATACAGTAGTATTTTCTGACATACCTTGGGTACCCTTGTACGAGCATTCTACTGGTACCGTCCATATATTGAATGAATAGTTTTCTTCAATATTCTGATCGAGAATCAGTCATCCAGACCCCACAGTATTAACATTATTTTGGGACAGTGATTTCATACTTCTCTACCCCTAGGGGTAAGAGTCCTTCTACTTGGAATTACACTATAGAGAAATCTCCATGTAGTTAATACTGAGGGGAGGCAACAGCATTTGCTCACAGGGGTACACAAGTATGTATTCTACTATCCCTTTATAGCTTACTATCCTAAGCTACTCTATTGTAAAGGACATTTGCATGTTGATTGTCAAGGAGATAATCCATTGTATACTCATTTGGTTTTCCTTTCCTTACAGGAGGAACACCAGATACCTTGTGCTGCACTCCTCTGCAAGGCCAAGAGTAAGTATTTTTACAGTCATAATACATGCAGGTTTTCATGCCCCCTGCAATATTATTTCTGAATCCCTACATTATTGGAACCCCACACGTTTGCAATATATGTTGGACATTAATGTCCAAAGGTTTTGAAAATCCCAAGTCTACGGAGATTAGGGATACAGCGCAATATTAATTACGCAACTGGGTGAGAGGATTTCAAAAGATCTCTCCAAGACCTTTCCTACCTAATGATAGGATGCGTAAGCTACTATTTCCGCGAAGCAAGTGAGGAAACAGTAGTGCCTCAGGAGCCAACTACAGCTCCTGTCAGCCAGAAAACCTTAGGGATTAAGGTCAAGAAGTGCCCCAGGGTAGAAGAGGAAAAATAATGTAGTGTCGGGAATTTCCTCCGCCTATGCCAGCTATAGAGCCATCGATGATGACATCTTCATCTTCTACCCCTCCTATTGGATAATGTGGTACAATTATGTATCCAGCTGAAGAATCAAATAGAGAGCTTTTGTAAACAAAATAAAAAGCAGGAAGTAAAACGCAAGATAGAGCCTCGTAAAGCTTCTCTTGTCGCTTCCCAGGGGTCAGTCAAACGACCCTTGAATCAAGACCTACAACGTGCTCCATAACCAATCCTGGAGGTTTGCGGAGCAGATGCCGATTTCAAATGGCAATCTCTACATCTCAGAGAAAATAGATGCTGTTCCTTTGGACAAAATTCAATTTTGGCCAAGCTTTGATGCTTTCCCTAATTGTTGGGTTCGACTGAAGGTACGAACCAAAGTCGAAGAAAAGGAGCGAACCAAAGGTCTTGATTCTCGACCATGATAAGGCACAGACTATCCTTTCAGGGTAGTCTGAGAAAGGCGGGTTATTCAGAGTCGAAGGTATTCTCACTGAATAACAGACACCCTTCCTTTCTTGCTCCTACTTCACTCTCATTCCCCTTTATGGGGAAGGCATTTACTTTTGTTGCCAAAGCGGTAGAGGGGCGGGTAAAGCCATGTCCCACACTCGATGAGTGCAAGCCTTTGTGACCAGCTTTTCCCGGACAGGAAAAGGATTGGAAGGAAGTCCATTTGACATTTTCAGTAAGGAAAAATTAGACAAGGACATCGCAAGTCGACAATTCAAGGTATGTCTCCCCTAACTTGTCTGAATTGCTCGTGTAATGAACACGAGTCAAAGGAGAGACTTGCGACATCCCTTTCTCTACAATACTACATAGAGTTGTGTTCAACCTACGAAAGTACCCCAGACATGCTCATGGTCATAGACAAAATGCATATGGCTATCTTGGTGAAGGACCTTTACGGTCTTTATGAAGGCCAGGAGAGCATGTAGAGAGTTTGTGTTCGCTGACGCAACAGTGAAACACGAAACAAGGAAGCTAATATCTTCCAACATCTGGGGTTAAAACCTCTTCCCACACGAGTTCATTAAGGAAGTAATTAAGAACGCCACCATGGAGAACATAAGTCTTCTCCAAAAATGGGGCATTCCTTCAAAGAGAAAATCTTCTGAGGTTGTGGGTCCCCAACCTAAAAAGAAGATAAAAAATGCTGGAAATATCCGGGCTGCTCAACAACATCCCACTATTCCAGTGACCACGGTGCTACAGGCAGATGGTCAAAAGTCTAAGCCTACTGACTACTCGAAGCATAAAGACGATTCGGGCTAGGAGTAACTTTCCCTCAGGATCGCAGGACCTTCGATCCTTCGGTCCAAAGCTTATTCAAGATGAGCCATTGATGGGAAACAGAAATGTCCCTACCATCATTTCCTTATCTTCTCCTACAGTTCAAAACCCTCCTGGATAAGTATATCTGAGAGCTATAGAGCATACAGGTCGTAAGAAAACTATAGCTCATCGAGTTCCTGGGAAGGCTGTTTTGTGTTCACGAGAAGGACTCAAGATATCAATGAGTCATTCTGAACTTGTCACCACTCAACAAGTTGATAAAAAACCGCAAGTTCTGAATGTTAATCCTTCTGAACATATGGAAAATTGTTTCAATTAGGGGTGTCGTAGTCTTTTCAGACCTGAAAGGTGTCCTTCGAAACCTTCCAGTCAACCAACCCCTCTTCCTCCTATCTAGAATTCATGTTACAGAGAGTAACATTCATCCTAGGAAAGATACATGTCGGACTCACAGTCCTAAGTATCTTCAAAGGATTGACGAACTTAGTCACGTCAAAGTCAAGCCTAGAAATAGTTCAGGTATTAATATACCTGATCAAGAGGCTGGAGTGGGCAGCACCCGAAGTGTCCGGCCAATGTGCATTCAAAGAGATGACCCGGTTCCCTGGGACATCACGGATGCAAGATAGGCTTCTAGAAGTCTCGACTTTCTCCAGCTCAGGGGTTTCGACATTTAAAAACCATCAAAGCCCTCAGTCACATCAACTCTCCTCTCCTTTGGAAATATAAAAGGAGCTCATGAGGTCTGTCAAGAGACTCTGGTATTCAGTCAGAATACCAAAACGCCAACAGGAAAAAGCGCTAAAACTTTCCCCAGTTCGCTATAGTGACAGACCTGGTGCTAAGGGCACACCGGAAAGATGTGTTAAGAGCTTGGAGAAAACACGCATCAAATACTTGAACACATAAAAAAAGACTGAGATCGGTCCCTCTTTAATCGCTTCTCTAAGAGAAATTAGAGCTCGAAAGTCCCAAGACTCTGCTGGTCCCTTTTATGGGTGGGGAAGCCCCCTCCACACAGATCAGGCTCCCTACGACTGATCTGGGACACCGAAGCGATAATAAGACGTCACATTCGAACGTCTCATTCAGTCTTGGTGAAGTTTCCCATCCCTCTCTTAAAGGGACGGCACCTACCAGCAGTTCATTTACAACTGATCCACGATGTGACGGTGGATACTCTATTTCGATACAAACCGGTAGAGTTGGAATGGTCCATGGGCGCAGACATATTCCCTCCCAGATGGGAACAAGTCCCGGAACTGCAATTCGACCTCTTCATCACGAGCGTCAAAAAACTACCTCCCTATATAGCCCCCATACGAGGATCCTCTAGTAGGGCTGATAGACTAGATGAGGCTAGTCCTAGCTCTGACCTTAGGTATATTTCCGAAGATTCAGAAATTAACTGCCTTCGTTTTATCACAGAGAACCCAAACCCTTCATTTCATGATTTTCCTCGCTCTAGAAGGGGGTTCGAGTCCCGCTCAAACTCGTTAGTTCCTTTAGTGTCTGCAACTTTACCATCCTTGTGAGCTAAGGTTTGGGGGGTTTGGGGGAGCCTATAGGTCTATTTAATGAGTCATCAGCAGCAATTACCTGGCCCTCCCTGGTCCTAGCTTGGGTGGAGAGGGGGCTTGGGCACTGAACATACAATACTGTATATGATCAGTCTCTAGGGCATTGTCCTGCTTGATAGGGGAAATGTCAGTCCCTTGCCTTTGCCACTCACGAGCAACCTTTAAACCTTTATGGCCTGACTATTATGATTATTATCATTATTATCACTTGCTAAGCTACGATCCTTGTTAGAAAAGCAGGATGCTATAAGCCCAAGGGCTCCAACAGGAAAATAGCCTGCTGAGGAAGGGAAACAAGGAAAATGAAATATTTTAAGAACAGTAACAATATTAAAATAAATATTAGAAATACAAACTATAAAAACTTCAACAAAACAAGTGGAGGAGAAATAAGATAGAATAGCGTGCCCCGAGAGTACCCTCAAGCAAGAGAACTCTAGCCCAAGACAGTGGAAGACCACGGTACAGAGGCCATGGCACTACCCAAGACTAGAGAATAGTCTCTTCTACCCTTACCAAGTGAAAAGTGGCCCCTCAACAATTACAGTGCAGCAACACCTTGGGTGAAGAAGAATTGATTGGTAATCTCAAAGTTGTCAGGCGTATGAGGACAGAGGAGAATAAGTAAAGAATAGGCCACACTATTCGCTGTGTGTGTAGGCAATAGGAAAATGAAACCGTAACCAGAGAGATGGATCAAATGTACTACAGTCTGGCTAGTCAAAAAGACCCCCGTAACACTCTACCGGTAGTAACTGAACGGGTGGCTGGTGCCCTGGCCAACTTACTACCTACTACATAGTAAAGCTTTGCTGATCATGGCGATATACCACCACGTCAAGGTATCCCCACTCTGAGGGGGTCAATAATAAAAGTAAATAATAACATTCAGTTTAACGTGCAGCATAGAAAGACAATAAACAGACGCGAGAGGAAGGACATGTCTGAGGCCTTTGTTCTACAGTGTACCAGTAACGGATGATGATGATGATAACAGTTCGATAATAAAAATAAACTAAATCGATACCATAAGAAAAATAATGTTGTTCATTTTAAAAGTTGTAAGAAGACTTTCAGAAAGGCAGAATCGAGATTCCCCAGGGAAGACGCGAGATGGATCGCCCCTTAAACCCTTGGGGGAGATGACCGACATTCTCTGCTTTGTGTTCCGATGTCCTAATGCTTTCTGCTGACGCATCATTTGCATACCCGTTCCACAACCATTATTTCTAATGAATATTTGAGCAGGTTCACATTTGCATTTTAGTATTGAACTGTTTCAAGTATTTTAATGAAAATTAATACTAATTATAATCTAAATAGAAAGATTTACTTTGAATGTAGTTTTGTACAATATACTGTAAATATAAGAATCTAATCCCCGATTTGGAAATCTTTTATGGGTTATGTTATTCACAAGGATTTTATTTAGTTCATTTACAATACTATTTCCAATCAGTTTTTCTTCGGGATGAAACAAAAAGGTGTAAACACAGTAATGATAAGATGTTTTTGACATCAGGTAACCGTCTCACAGAAAGAGAGAAATTCGAGATGTTTTAAAAAGAGAAGAGCAAAAATCACGGGGACGTCAAAAAGAAATAAAAATGAGATTGAGCAAATCAAGATAACACACTTTGTGAGAGAGAGAGAGAGAGAGAGAGAGAGAGAGAGAGAGGAGAGAGAGAGAGAGAGAGAGAGAGAGAGAGGTCAAAATTGCCTTCATTACAATGCAAGTACGCAACACCATGAGGAAGAAAAGATTGTAAACACTATAACGAATTTACGAAAACTTATCCCCTACAGTTTCTTCCAAATAGAGAGAGAGAGAGAGAGAGAGAGAGAGAGAGAGAGTGAGA
>NC_090752.1:95609931-95612843 GCF_036898095.1 Palaemon carinicauda | reverse complement strand
CTGCCATATTAGGTAAATTATTTCCTTAGGAAGTGTTTTTTTTCTTTTACCAGAATCTCAGTTATACAATAACTTTCATTATTATTATCAGTTGTTAGATGAAGACACAAACAGAAACCATATCGTACTCTGGGATCATTTCACTCACACGAAAACCCAGTAAACAAAGAAGGAAACATTTACTCGAAATTTCTCTCTCTCTCTCTCTCTCTCTCTCTCTCTCTCTCTCTCTCTCTCTCTCTCTCTCTCTCTCTCTCTCTCTCTACACACACATATATATATATATATAGATATATAAAATCACTTTGCCTTAGTTAAATAGGCAATGTGCATCACTAGGAACTGGTCATCCTTTGATGAATTTAGCCAATGAATCCTCCATGGATTTAGTCAGTTTATGGGAGACGACTGGCGAAATCTAATTGAGGCATTTTGCGTCAATGCCCGTAGGAGGAGATGATGAGATGATGATGTGTATGTATATATATATATATATATATATATATATATATATATATATATATATATATATATATATATATATATATATATATATATATATATATATATATATATATATATATATGGATATGCGGTATCATAATTCTCTTATAGTTTTAAGCTTTTTTCCATTTTACCACATTCGTTTCAAATGCGTTTTTTTTTCACGTGTTGTATGTTTGGTCCTTTCCACTATCTTCTTTAATTGTTTGCGAATCACGATTTCTGGCGATTCATTCTCTCTTCTCTTGTCGATTATTACTTACTTCTAATATTTTCCCAGAAATATAATTTTGTGTTGATATATTAAGAATGTTATCTGAAATCACTACACAATATCCGTTTTGCTTTAATGCTTGCGTAGTATAATTTATTCACAGTTTACACTGAATCGTGTAAGATTTTTACTCTGCACAAATTCCTCTTGGTGATTTGAGTGATTTTGTAAAGACTATTAAAGGTTTAAAGGCCGCTCATGAATGGCAAAGGCAAATGATAGTGACATTGCTCTATCAAGCAGGACAATTCCATAGTGACTGACCAAAATTCATATGATCTGCACTCAAGCCCCCCTCTCCACCCAAGCTGGGACCAAGGAGGTCCAGGCAATGGCTGCTGACTACTTAGCAGATAGACCTATAGGCTCCCCCAAACCCCCACCATCCTTAACTCACAAGGATGGTGTTGGTTGCAGCGACGCTACCACCAGGTCACCACAACCGGTCAAGAATGACTGCTAAATATATACATATAGCAAAAGCCAACAGGAAATAGTAAAATACTTCAGTACATAACGCTTTCGTGCATTTTAATCCACAATTCTTCAGGATTCTTTTTATTGTATCTTGAAGAAGGGTGTATTGACATGTACGAAAGCGCTAGGTACTAAACACGCCCCCCTTCACACCAGGGTATGACTACTCCCTGCTACAGAGGGACGGGGCGAAGTGACCGTAACCCGTAAAGGTATAAATATATAAATATATGTAAATATATATATATATATATATATATATATATATATATATATATATATATATATATATATATATATATAAATATATATATATATATTTATGTGTATATATATTTGTGTGTGTATACATATATATATTATATATATATATATATATATATATATATATATATATATATATATATATAAAACCAGACACTTGCTCTATATTATATAGGTGAGGTAGTTATTTATGATATGAACTGATAGCACTGACTCCGACCGTGTTATTTTTGTTCTCTAATAACTCTCAACTACGAATAATAGCAATCCCATAACCAGGTATCGAATTTGCTATCTAAATCAGATAGCCCTTTAAAAGCAGTTCTTTTCTTGGCTGTGTTTGGGATCGAACCTAGGTTCCCTGGAAATTGAGAGATGCACTGACAAAGAGAAAATTCTCTTAACGTAAATGATTGGACAAAGAGAAGTTCTCTTAACTTGTATGATAGAATTTTTTTCAAACTTTTTTTTTTTTCAAGATTTCTTTTTTTATATTTTTTGATAAAATTAAAACATCACTTTAAATTATCAACTTTACAAATTGCATTTTTAATAGCATTGTAACAAATAATATCTATGGAGAAAATTCTGTAATAACTATTATAAGCCGTTGTCTATCATATTCATTATTATGAAATGTGTAATCAGCTTATTATTATTATGTATACTCGACTAATTGCAACGGATTATTGGAAACAAGCTTGATGTTACAACGAAGTTACATTATTCTCTCTCTCTCTCTCTCTTAGTAACTAATTATGAGAATAGAGAATAAGGCTTCTACTCTTTACTTTATTAAGTTGTAGTTATTGCGTTATTCCAATCTTATTCTATCGTTGAAGTAACTGAAATATAAAAGCGTTCTCTCATCCTTTTACATATTGAAAGGACTATGCATTTTCTCTCTCTCTCTCTCTCTCTCTCTCTCTCTCTCTCTCTCTCTCCTCTCTCTCTCTCTCTCTCTCTCTCTCTCTCTCCATTTGAAATAATTTAAAAGATTAGATTTTTTATTTTATAGGAATGGGTTGCTCTGGTTCAGTATTTTCAAAGATTACAAACGTGTTAAAATAATGGAAAATTGCTGAAAAATATATAACGCAATCTTGCTCATAAATTGTATGTTTCAGCGGGTAACAACGAACCTTTATTTAGTGAAAATGGTCCTGTTTTCAGATCGTTTTACACAAACAAAACTGCCCTCTCTTTAATATTCTATTTTACCTCAGTTCCCTCTTCTCTTTCTTGCTGTACAACCTGTTTAGCTTTCCTTTCATACTGCAACAGGGGGGGGGGGGGGTGTTATCCCCCCTTTTATACATAGGTGCTAAATAGTCCACACCCTCCAGACCCCAGTGCTGAGCCTTCTGGCCCAAATTCATAAATCTATACACAC
>NC_090752.1:95594931-95604931 GCF_036898095.1 Palaemon carinicauda | reverse complement strand
AGATAGATAGATAGATATGGCTTAGTTCTGCAGTAGACGATTGATGATTATGTTTACACACACACACACATATATATATATATATATATATATATATATATATGTGTGTATATGTATGTATATTTATATATATGTATATATAGATAGATAGATAGATATGGCTTAGTTCTGCAGTGGACGATTGATGATTATATGTTTATATATATATATATATATATATATATATGTATATATATATATATATATATATATATATATATATATATATATATATATAAAATGTGTTTATGTATGTATGTATATATGTGTGTATATATGTATTCATACATAATGTTATCTGAGTAGCCTATATATATATATATATATATATATATATATATATATATATATATATATATATATATATATATATATATATATATATATATATATATATATATATATATAATATATATATATACATACAGTATGTGTGTCTAAATTGTCTCACTATCTTGATGGTTTTGAGTTATCATAACTCTATTAGGAGGGTGTTTGTATAACATTTGATCTCTCTCCTGCCTTGATATGTATGGCAAATTATATGCACTAGTGGATAATGGTATGGGAAACCGTATGTTTCCCTTTGATTTTTAGAAAACTATTGTATGAAAAGCAGAATGCTACAAGCCCAAGCACTTCAACAGGAAAAGTAGCCCAGAGAGGAAATGAAGTAAGGAAATGAGTGAAAATTTAAGATATTTTAAGATCAGCAACAAAGTAAAATTCAAAGGTATGTCAACCTGTGCAACAAGAAGGAAGCATTTGTAACAAGTTTGAACTTTTGAAGTTCAACTGATTCAACCTCCAGTTTAGGAAGAACATTCTTCCAACTGAAGGAGCTTATTAATTTTAAGATCAAGATTTTTTTATTTGCTTTTGCCAATAATTAGGGTTCCTTTTTCTCTTATTATTATTAGTATTATTATTATTATTATTATTATTATTATTTTTATTATTATTATTGTTATTACTAATATTAAAATTATTATTATTATTATTATTATTATTATTATTATTATTATTATTATTGTTATTATTATTATTCCTGATGTTTGAGAGGTTGACTGGACGTTGCCTGTCTCTATTTCCATATAAGATAAATAGAGGTTGTATTTTGCCTACATCATCAAAGCTTAATGGGTCTGACCATCAGTTATTTTAGTTATGACTAAAAATGCCTTCATCTTTATTATTCTTCATATTCTTGGTTTTATTTACAGCGACCTTCTATTTATTCCAGTGTTCATGTACCCGATATTTAAAAGGCCCATACGCATATTCTGTGCAGAGGTCATAGGTAATCATCATCATCATCATCATCATCCTTATCTCCTTCTCCTACGCTTCTTGACGCAAAGGGCCTCGGTTAGATTTCGCCATTTTTGTCTATCTTGAGCTATTAAATCAATACTTCTCCATTCATCATCTCCTACTTCACGTTTTATAGTCCTCAGCCAAGAAGGCCTGGGTCTTCCAATTCTTCTAGTGCCTTTGGAGCCCAGGTGAAAGTTTTGTGAACTAAACTTTATTATTATTATTATTATTATTATTATTATTATTATTATTATTATTATTATTATTATTATTATTATTATTATTATTATTATTATTATAAGAGAGAAGACCTTCTAGACAGGTATTATGGAATAGGATTGCTGCCTCAGTGGTGTTGATTTTATAGGAAACTTTTTCTATGGTCTGCCAGTAATTGTGCATATCTCATCACAGGTGGATATATAAAGGCTTGCGATCGGTTCTTCTTAACTACATACAGGACAAAAGAGTACAGATATAATATATTCATAATCGGATGTTATTCAAGCTTATACAACGTTTTGAACAGTAAAAATAGCACTATATATTATTGACAAGTTGCCTTCATTTTCATATGTCCCTATACATGAAATTGCTTTGTGATAAATGGCAACAGCAATGAGATAGTCTAGATGGCAATAAAATGAGAGAAGTAACAAATGCCATATCTCCTTGGAGGTACAACATGATGCCCCCGAAAATGGGAGACTTCTCTTTGTCGTCTCCGTATTGGTCACACTCGGTTGACACACGAGTTTCTGCTGAAGGGCCAACACCAACCCTATTGTGAAGACTGTTTAGTACCTCTAACAGTGAGGCATTTGTTGACCGAATGCCCCAATTATAATAACTTAAGGAATAGATATTTGTTTGAGGCTCGAGGTGAGGGTGGCAGGTTCATCCTCGCTAAGATTCTTGGACATGATGTGTCCTACTATGCAAGTGGCATTTTTAGATTTATTTCAGAAGCAGGTCATCTGAAAACTATCTAACGTTTATAATGACATCCAACTTTTACGGTTTTAATTGAATAATCTTTAATTTATTTGTATATATAAACTAAATGATATCGGCGTCAATGACCTTAGATGTCAGGATGCCTGAAAACCTTAAATCAATCAATCAATCCTCATACACTGACAGCTTCATCAAGATACTTTGCCCTTTGCTTTGGAAGTCATTCTGACTATAAGTTCAACATACTGCCCCAGGGGAAGGCCTCTCTCACCTGGTTGAGCTCCACGTTTGGATGGGATTCCAGTCTGTCCTAGAGGCCTAATGGATTTGCCTAAATTTAGACGTTGTTTGACATTCCTAGCAATATTTTTTCTTTACCTTGTTTCATATTTTTCTTATTTCTATGTATTGTTACTTTTGGCAGTTATTTTCTGTTTTGCACAATGTGGTGCAATTTATTTTCCATTTTTCCATGGTTTTACATCTCTTGGATATTATTTAAGTATATGTATTCCGTGTAGAAGTACAAAAATAAAACAAATTGCATATGAACATGCATACATACACATATATGTATATGTGTTATAGTGTAAATATGCCATTGCTTGTAATTTTCATGTGTCCCCCCAATGGAGTTACGTACAGAAAAAGTTTACTGTCATAATTCTTCACAATATTTGTAATAAGTTGGCATATTTTACGATAATTTAAAAAACGACGGAGTGAAACATGCGGTAGTTCCTACCCAAGGGCCAACCTACTGCATGCTCCTGCTTCTACACACAGACAGCAGCGACCATTTCCGAACCCACATGCAAATGTAAACACATTCTAATATTCATCCGTCGACGGGATGCGAAGCGAAGTGGCTCCAGGCCATCGGTCTTCATAAACAAACACATCACTGATCGATCAGGTGACTGGACACAGAAGCATCCGAGGATGCAGCGAAGTAGGAAGTAGAGAAGGACTCTCTCTCTCTCTCTCTCTCTCTCTCTCTCTCTCTCTCTCTCTCTCTCTCTCTCTCTCTCTCTCGGGGGTTGTAGTGAACAATAACACGGTAAACGAATTCAAGAATAAGTTAGACCAAGATCATAAAAACTCTAAACGTTTAAACTAGTTCTCTTCATCCAAGAGCAAATGGATAGTCTCCGTGGATGGACTAAAGTCTTTGAGACTTATAAAATCCTTGTAATACTCTCTCTCTCTCTCTCTCTCTCTCTCACTCTCTCTCTCTCTCTCTCTCTCTCTCTCTCTCTCTCCTCTCTCATATATATTTTAAAAGGGAAGTTTAGTTCAGTTTTTTGGGTCTTCCTTCTTTGACGTTTAGATTCTATTTTCAAAACTTCGATTTTTTTTTTAGTGAAATTCCTTATATTTTCAAAAATTTCTTCGCTCTAACAAAAATGTAAAATGAAATCGTACCTAAATGACTGTGGATTTCTTTCGGCAACATTAATAAATCTTTGTGCAAACAATATAGATATTCAATTATCTTTCTTTTTCTGTATCAACGTTCTCCAACTGCCTTGTTTTCTGTTTTATATTTTTGCAGGAGTTCTCTTGGTCTCTTCCTACTTAGCTGTCCAACATTTTCCAAACTTCATCACTCCCCGATTTTTTCAAGAACATATCCTTCTCGGGAGGAAATTGGGTTTGTTGAATTATTCTACGATGATAAAAACGTATGATGATAATGATAGCAATGATAAAAGTAACAATAGTAAAACCTCTGTAAATACAAATAATTGAATAAAGATCTTGCCTTATCTTTGGTCATACAGTAGAGTGTCTACTCCAATTTATCTTTGTTCCAACACGAATACTTACCTCGAATTACTTCCTTAGGAGAGTCACTTGGTGACCTCTTTCTCGACCATTTTTGGCGCCGATATCCCTCACCCCGTTCTCCATACAGGCCTACCCCCGCCGCCACAGAATGCGCCCCGAGGGCAGGATTAGGTCAGGTCACTGCCTCTCTGGGCCATTCTCCTCATTCAGTCCTTGGTCGTGAGATGCTCAACATCTCACTCCCAGTCTCTTATACTCGATCCTTTGTGCGCATTTAGTGTTCCACGTGTTCCCACCGTGGGGACTTGTGTTTTTTCGCAGTGTACTTCCCAAGTGTTCCTGTGCGTTCACTTTTCAACCGTGTCCTTACCCGGTGTTTAATTCATTTCCTTAGTGCTTGTGTCGTGCGTTGTGTGCGTTATGGAACAGTATTCCTTGATTTTCTTCAAGGAATTAATAGCTGAAAGGAAAACTTTTTACAAGAAATCATTCTTCCTCCCCTTATCCACGGTGTTGCCGTGTAGGGGCAGCTTATGTTACTCTTCAACCACGTGTCAGGACTACTGGTCCTGGAACGTAGTGCAGTGAGTGCACTTCGGCACTAAAAGGAAGAATACATCCAAGAGGCTCGTAGGAAGACGAGCCTCTCCTCGCCAACTTAATTCCCGATGCCTCGTCGAATAGAGATTCTTATACAGCCTTCTTCCCCAACCCAGAGTAGGGGACGAGGTAAGTCAGTTGCGGGGAAGTGCCCATTGCTCTTCCCCAAGAGTTTGAGTGGGTGCGGTATAGCACCAAGAGGAAGTGGGCGACGAAGGGTTCGCCTAAGAAGACTAGCGCCGGGCGTCCCGCCTTGCTGAGCTTCCCTACCACCCTCTCCTACCCAGAGTAGGAGACGAGGTTGGTTTATTGTGTAGAAGATAACTCTTAAGAAGTAGTTCGAGGTAAGTACTACTTTCGGGAGTGTGTGGGGAGACGGAGTCCTGGTGCAAGCAGGCCACGCCTCCTCTGATGACCCCATGTGGGGGAAAATGCCTCTAATTCTTCTCTAGTCTCTTAGCGTATTTTTCAGTCTCTTCTGCAGCCGAGGGCCTCGCCGAGAAGGAGCCTCCCAGGTCTGTCTTGCAGCGTCCCCCGGACCGACAACCCAGGGTTTTTTCTCACCACGAAGGCCATCCTCCAGACGCAGATATAACCCTCGCAGGGAGAAATGCGAGAAGGCCTCTTCAGGCAGGCGTAAGACCGCGAAGCCTCCGGTTCACCCCGCCAACGGGTGTAACCGAGCTTCTTTACGGGCAGCCTGGCCGAATCAGCACAGCTGGTTCGGCCCTCGGACTTACAAGGAACGGTTCCCTCCGTCGGGTCAGCCCACGAGGATCCGCGTCCGCGTCCCCCAGCCCGCCCGCAGGTGTAACCGGGCCTCTTTACGGGCAGCCTGGCTGAATCAGCACAGCTGGTTCGGCCTTCGGACTTAAAAGGAACGGTTCCCTCCGTCGGGTCAGCCCACGAGGATCCGCGTCCGCGTCCCCCAGCCCGCCCGCAGGTGTAAGCGGGCTTATTTACGGGCAGCCTGGCCGAATCAGCACAGCTGGTTCGGCCCTCGGACTTAAAAGGAACGGTTCCCTCCGTCGGGTCAGCCCACGAGGATCCGCGTCCGCGTCCCCCAGCCCGCCCGCAGGTGTAAGCGGGCTTATTTACGGGCAGCCTGGCCGAATCAGCTGTGCTGATTCGGCCCTCGGACTTAAAAGGAACGGTTCCCTCCGTCGGGTCAGCCCACGGGGATCCGCGTCCGCGTCCCCCAGCCCGCCCGCAGGTGTAAGCGGGCTTATTTACGGGCAGCCTGGCCGAATCAGCACAGCTGGTTCGGCCCTCGGACTTAAAAGGAACGGTTCCCTCCGTTGGGTCAGCCCACGAGGATCCGCGTCCCCCGGAGAGAATACACGAACAGTAGTCCTCGACGGTACGGCGTTGCCGGTTCTGACCCCGAACCTGGTGCGGAGCTCCCCGCCGGGGAAACCGGTACCACCGCAAGGGAGTGCCTGGGATTCCAGAACCGAAGCGACCGGGGAGTGCCCGGTGACCCGGCGACTCGAGATCAAGCGGTAGGAAGGACTCTACAGGTAAGCGTAAGTCCCCGAAGCCTCCGGTTAACCCCGCCCAGCGGGGGAAACGCTCTGCTGGTCGGGCGGCCTGGCCGAACCAGCCCGGCTGGTGCGGCCTTGGGGTCAGAAGGAACGGTTCCCGCTGTCGGGCCAGCCCACGGGAACCGCATCCTCGGCACCCAGAGCCTTGGGCCGACGGGAGTCCCCGCTGAACCAGCGTTGCTTGCGGTAACCCAGGCTCCTGGTGCGGACGTCCCCGCAGGTGAAATCCAGGTCCTCGGATGACGGAGAAGAGCGCTCCCTGACGGAGGACTCCGTCTATAGGAGAGTGGTTAGCCTTTACAGAAGACACCACAGGTACCGGAACCTGCAGCTATGGATGTAGGTTCCGGGAAGTCAAGCCTTTTTGAGGATCATGCAGACTCCTTACAACCTAAGACG
Organism: Palaemon carinicauda; assembly: GCF_036898095.1. Classification (NCBI taxonomy): domain Eukaryota; kingdom Metazoa; phylum Arthropoda; class Malacostraca; order Decapoda; family Palaemonidae; genus Palaemon; species Palaemon carinicauda. The sequence continues at coordinate 95,598,284 of NC_090752.1, read as the reverse complement.
TCCCTAGCACTTCCTCTAACCCGAGGTCTAGTCCTAGAGCAGGATTATGTCGGCAAGGTAGTGGCCAACACTGCCGGGGTCCCCCAACCTTTAAGGGGGGTCAGCAGGACATCCTTAGTCAAGGCGTTTTCAGACAGTAGAGCCTCTTCAGCCCCAGTCCGGTTCTCGCCAGCAGGAGCCTCCATGATGGAGAAAATGTCGAGGGACTTAGTAAACGTCCCCTCTTGGCTGGACTGGTGGGCTTACTCTTTGGGAGGTGTACAAGCCTCCTTTGACCCCGAGGACCCTGTCCAGCAAGGCCTTCAATAAAAAAAGATTCGCCGAAAAGAAGACGATGATCAAAGTTTAAATTGAGAATGAAAGATGGTGGAAGAAAGACGCATCTCGTAAATTACAGATAAATCACGTCGTCTTTGAACCGGATGTTCCCTGTGATTTATTCCTCCGAGAATTCCAGATTCCTACATAAATTTGCTTCTTGTTGTCACAACAATGAATGTTATCAAGGATGATTCCCAGGGGTGGGAGACCGGGGGCCTTGAGCTGTACCGCATCCAGTACTATACAATAGATCAGTGTCCTTCGAAATCTGGATGCCAGAACACTCAAAATCAATCAATCAGTATTTGGAAGAGTACATTCAGACTTGTCTGCAGTACAAAGTATATCTTCTTTCACCTTACGTAGCTGTTTAATTTCTTTAACTCTATCTTACTTCGATTTTCATCTCCGTTTTAATAATATTTGGAGTTAACATATTACATTTTAAGTGTTCCCCAGTCATCTCATTAAGCTACTGTAGATAGAAGCAATATTACAAATGAACATTATAAAATTACACGGGTTTTAAAGCTAACATCGTGGAACGCAAACAACCTAATTTTAAAGCAAGTGTAACTTCGTAGTTTGCCGAAGGAATAAGAAAGGCAACCAATCTTCTGATGCCGCTTCTTAACAAAGATTGCGCATTGAAGAATGTTTAAAAGCTTTAAAGGCCGCTCATGAATGACAGAGGCAAGGGACAGTGACATTGCCCTATCAAGCAGGACAATGCCCTAAAGACTGACCATATTACATATGATCAGTGCCCAAGCTAAGCCCCCTCTCCACCCAAGCTAGGACCAAGGAGGGCCAGGCAATGGATGTTGATGACTCAGCAGATAGACCTATAGGCTCCCCCAAACCCCCCATCCCCACCTCACAAGGATTGTGAAGTTGCAGCGACCAAAGGAACTAACGAGTTTGAGCGGGACTCGAACCCCAGTCTGGCAATTACCAGGCAAGGTTAAGAGGGCGAAGGTGTTGATTGTGAGGTAGAAACGTTCAAGCGTTTGAACGTACAGATGGACACAGGAATCGGTGGTACACCTTGCCCTGAAGAAGTGAGCCCAGCTTCACTTTACTGAGAGGCGAGTTCCTGTGTATAGCCCCGCCCACTCACTATAAGAAATTATCTAATAACGTGTTAGAAAAAATTATATAAAAATCAAAATAAATAAAAACGTACTCTTAATGGAATTAATGTCAGCCAATTTTTTAATTGTTTACTAATTGGAGTAGTACTGGACATAAGTGTGTTAGATAAGAACTTCTTTTCTTGGTTTCTTATCAAAGTAATGTCTGACAAGATCTATTTTTCTCTCAACCAATCGTCGTCTCTCTCTCTCAACAGCCCCCCCCCCCCCCCCACACACACACAATCGAAATAACACATCCCTTAAATAATTGAGTTCCAATCTACATCGACTCCCACTCCCACGATTTCGTTATTTATTTAAAATTAGCCATCGTAAATGCACTGATCCCATTCAAATGACGCCATTTCAAAGCATATTCAAAATCTAAGTCTATTTATGGAACTCAAAGCTTTACAAAACAAGGGAGGCAACAAAACAATTGCGGTTTTGTTGAACGAATACCCCCATTGTTTTGAATCTATTTCAGTTGTGTTGTTGTAAATGGTAGATCTGGGTCAAGTCAATTTCACTAACGACTTGCAAAAGGTAAACAACTGCTCGACGACTCAGTCGGCTTTTCATTGTTATCTGTTTTCAACATTCCCGTTTAAATTCGGGCAGAAAGATGGTTGCGAATACGCACGTGTATAGAGGTAGGCACACACACATCTCTCTCTCTCTCTCTCTCTCTCTCTCTCTCTCTCTCTCTCTCTCTCTCTCTCTCTCTCTCTCTCTCTTTATATATATATGAGATATATATATATATATATATATATATATATATATATATATATATATATATATATATATATATATATATATATATATATATATATATATATACACAAATGAATTTTGAAAACTCTTGATGGGAATTGAACCCTCGAGATATACAGGACACTAAACTTAGCCAACTTAAACAGTCATTAAATAAATTAAGAATGATATTTCTGTACAGGCAACTACGTCCCAATTCCCTTATTATTCACTTTAAAATTGTATACAGTACTGTTTCTTGGATGTTGAATCATTGCCGTTACAGTAAGTCTTACACTGTATCCAATATTATTTAGTTTTTTTTCCAAGCACTTCTGAATTATCCTCTTATTTGAAAGCAATCTTAAAGTACTTTGATCAGTGTTTTCATTTAGCTTAACTTTTTGTCCATTTTGTAATTCTACATTTCTCACCATTCCAATCTTTTTTTCTTATTCCACATTTGTACACGAACAATATTTTTTTTCAACTTTTTTATTTTATTTATTTATTTATTTTTTTTTTTTTAGCGGTCTGCTTCCTCATCATTTCCAAAGAAAAAGGGAGTTATTACTCATTTAATCGTGAATGAAGCCCCTTTTCAGTAAAACATCCTCAATGTCAGTTGTGCCATTGGGCTAACCAGAAAGGCTATCAACAGCACGTCTAGTCTTTATTCACACTGCGATATTCGCCTCTTATCTTGCACGACTCATTCGCTTTTTAACACACACACACACACACACACACACACACACACACACACACACACACTTTTCAAGCTACGAAAAAAAATGGAGAGATACATGGGAGATAAATATAGTACTACCATATATTGTTGTTTGGCTTATGTTTGAATGCCCATTTTCAATTGTATATCCATAGTTAGAAATGTACATTTTTAGAGGGCCAAATATGATTTCAAAAAGGAATACAACCATATTTTGTAGTCTTCGAGCGACTGCAAGTCTTATGCCATAGGATATAATAAATTCATTTCTATGTAAATTGATCATTCGAGGCTGAAACACATTCCCGAAGAGTTTCCTAATCATTAATTCTTTCGTGTGGAATTATTCATAGAATGTGGTACTCTCTTATGGTGAGGGATTTCAGGTTTTGATACGATCAACAGCCTCT
>NC_090752.1:95577431-95589931 GCF_036898095.1 Palaemon carinicauda | reverse complement strand
TTGCTTTGGTTCTCTGGGAGCTGGCAAGTATTGCTGGCCTCCCTCCTTGGATCTCCCTTAGGCTAAGATTAGCTTTCTTGGCTGCGGGTGATCCTTCACTTAAGCAAGGTTGGTAGGACCCTCTTTTGTCCCTTCCCCCTCTATCTCCGTAATGGCCGAGCCATTACAGTACTGTACGTCATTCTACATCTGGACCTAGGATAGGTTAGGATGTGGAATTGACTCAGTCCCTTGCCGGCCGGCAGAGCTGCCGGCCGGCAAGGATCTTCTGCTTTGAGTGCTGCCCGGACCTCCCTTGGTCCCTCATCCATGCCTGCCAGTAGAACCAGACGGCATTGGTCAGGAAGCCTGAATAAGATTCTCCCCATCCTTATGTGCACTCTTTCGGATTGCCGGGCTTGGAGGTAGTGTACGCTCTTATCCCGGCATCCATTCTGTTTTCTTCTAGTGATGTACCCGACCCGGCTGCCGGCCTATGAGGCCGGCAGCCGGGCAGTCGTAGTCCTCTGGTTCTTTTGCTGCTGGCTGGCATCGGTTGTGTACCTTTGCCGGCCGGATAATGTCAGCCCTTGTCTGCCGGTCGCCAAGAGTGTGCCCGGCAGCCGGGTACTACCTTGTGTAGTTGCCGGCCGGCAGTCATTGCCAGCCGGCATTGGCTGTTGCCGGCCGGCACATGCATTTGAATCAGCGTTCTGCCGCCTTATAGCTGTTAAGTAGTATACTTTAAATCTAGTTATGGTGTGTGCCGGCCGGCAAGTGCCGGCCGGCACATAACCTTCTATACTGTACCAGTATTCTTCAGTATAACATATACTGTAAGAAGAAAACTATAGTATGGGTTTTGGTACAGCACTGTGTGTTCTAACACTTTTGTGTTGTCTTGCACAGCCCTTTGCTGTTGCCTTACAGATAAGAAAGTGAGTTCTTTCTTGTCTATTATCCAGAATTTTAAAATCATTGCTTAGGTGTGAGCTCCACCTGTTTCCTCTGGAAACTTTGCATTGGTTATTCTAGAAGAGATTAACCATTCGATTTTATTATCTGGAAGGCTGCAACAATTGGTTGTGAAGGAAACACAAGTGTGTGTCTTTCCTTTCTGAATTGTTATGCTATACTATGCATATCCAGTGATACATAGTTCACTTGATACTCATGGAAATTTCTTCTCTTTACAGGAGGACCCTCCGAAGTGCGGAAGTGTTTTCTGCAACGTCCGCAGTAAAAACCTCTGCGGACATGAGTTTTGTAGGAGGCACGCAGCATGCGCTGTCTCCAAGGGTGATCTCCAGTATTGGGACCCTCAGGTATGTACCGTGTGCACTAACCTGATTACTGAGGCCTTTGATTCCCCTAGGACGGCGGAATCAAGGGATATGGCAAGGGAGAAGCTTCGTACCTGGGTAAGGGGCTTCCAGAAGAACACCTCTGGACCTTATCTTCCAAGTGAGAAGATGAGGGCGTATCTTTTCCCAAGGGCATCAGCTGATGCAGTGATTCCCCAGCCTCAAGAGGAGATCCCCCAAGTTCAGATCCAGGTGGATGCTGAAGTCGCGGTTGCTATGCAAGACATCCAGTTGGATGACAGGATGTCTGACGTGGACGAGCGTCTGGAGGAAGACCTCCTGGCAGAAGCCCAGGATGAAGTTCAAGCCCCAGACGTTGTAGAGGAAGAGGTCGACGAGGTGTCGGCTACTCCGGTTCAGATCCCGGAGCCTATTCCCTCAACATTGGCCGCTCTCCCAGTAGAGCTGGGACAGGCCCTCTCCTCCATTGTTGGAATGATCCAACAAATGCAGAAGAAGAATCAGGAGAAGGCGGCTGCAATGGAACTGCGGATGCAGAGCCTTGCAGAATCACATGGGCCCCAGAAAAGGCTCAATGTGAAAGACCTTCCCTTGTGCTCCGATGCTAACCCATGGAGGTATGCTGAGCACATGCCGATGATGACTGGAAAGATCGTCATCTCGGATAAGTTGGGTTCAGTTCCCCTAGAGGAGGTGGAATTCTGGCCCAGCAAGGCGTCATATCCGGACTGTTATGTCCGGCTGAGGAAGGAACCAGCTTCAAAGGAGGAGACAGAGCTGAAGGAGGTCATAGTGATGGACCATGCTAAGGCTCAAGCTTTGTTTTCATCCTCGATGAAAGAGAGGGGCTTCTCGAACTCAAAGGTAGCTGCATTGAGTAAGAAGCTCCCTTCCTTTGTGTCCTCTCCTGCTAGAGCCTTCCCCTTTTTACAGAAAGGGTTTGCGGCTGTTCTAAAAGCAGTCGAGGCCGGCAAGCCTTGCCCCTCCCTAGAGGAGTGTAAACCCCTGTCGCTGGCCCTGCCTATGGACCACAAAGACTGGAAGGACGTCCATCTTACGTTCTCAGTTGGAAAGTTGAAGGCTGATATTGCCGGACGTCAGTTCGGCGAGGACCTCCCTAAGCTGTCTGACTCTCTTTTGCGGAGAGAGTTCGAGACAAAAGAAAGACTGGCTGCCTCAATGTCTCTTCAGACTACTCTTGAGACGATGGCAAGTGACCCCAAGGTCCATGAAATGTTCATGGTAGTGGCCAAGACTCATCTGGCCACAGTGACGAAGGATCTTTATAGCTTCGTCAAGGCAAGGAGAGCTTGTAGGGAGTTCGTGTTCACCTCGGCTACGGTGAGGCACGAGCCAAGGAAACTAATCTCCTCCAACATTTGGGGCAAAGACCTTTTCCCTACCGAATTGGTCAAAGAATTTGTTGATAAGGCCGCCTTGGAGAATAGAAACCTTCTCCAGAAGTGGGGCCTGGCTATCAAAAGAAAGTCTTCCCCGGATGAGGGTCCTCAACCAAAGAGGAAGACTATGAGGACGAGGCTACCGTCTCGGCCAGCCAAGCCTCTTAGACAGCAACAGCAACTACAATTGCCATTGCCTTCAGTGCCCCAGATGGTGGCACAAACTCCGACCACATTTCAGTGGGTACCCCAGGCTGTGTCGACACAGTCCACGGCATTCACCCCAACGTTCGAAGGGCAGTCTACTTCCTTTCGAGCAAAGCCTAGAGCAGCAGCCAGAGGCTCGTCTAGCGCCCCTCAAGGGGAAGGGGATTCAGGGGTGGTCGCGGTCAGGGAGGCAAGACCTCAGGACGGCAGTCTAAGTGAGATGATGCCGGTAGGAGGGAGACTTCAGAATTTTCGGGATCGGTGGACCTTCGATCCCTGGGCCCACAGCCTACTCAAGAATGGACTGGGCTGGAGCTGGTACAGCACTCCACCCCCGTGCCCTCGGTTTTTCCAACACTCCACCCCCGTTCTGGAGGAGTACGTTCAAGAACTGTTGGAGAAAAAAGTGATCCGAAGGGTGAAGTCCATCAAATTCCAAGGGAGGCTGTTTTGTGTTCCCAAGAAAGACTCGGAAAAGCTCAGAGTCATTCTGGACTTGTCGCCACTCAACAAGTTCATAGTGAATTGCAAATTCAAGATGCTAACACTGCAACACATAAGGACCTTACTGCCCAAGAGGGCATATTCCGTCTCTATAGACTTGTCAGTCGCCTATTGGCACGTTCCAATCAACCGTCGACTCTTCCCCTACCTAGGGTTCAGGCTACAACGAAGGCTATACGCCTTAAGAGCCATGCCATTCGGGCTGAATATAGCCCCAAGGATTTTCACGAAGCTTGCGAGCGTAGCTCTCAAACAATTACGCCTAAAGGGAATTCAGGTAGTAGCATACCTGGACGACTGGCTGGTGTGGGCAGCATCCGAGACAGAATGCTTGCAAGCTTCCAGTCAAATGATCCAGTTCCTAGAGTACCTAGGCTTCAAGATCAACAGAAAAAAGTCTCGACTTTTTCCATCTCAAAAGTTCCAGTGGCTGGGAATCCACTGGGACCTAATGTCACACCGTTTCTCCATCCCGGCGAAGAAAAGGAAGGAGATAGCGGGTTCAGTCAAGAGACTTCTAGATTCCGAAAGGATATCAAGACGCGAACAGGAGAGGGTACTGGGCTCTCTCCAGTTTGCTTCGGTGACAGACCCAGTGTTAAGAGCACAGCTAAAGGATGCAACTGGAGTTTGGAGAAGTTATGCATCAAACGCGCGAAGAGATCTGAGAAGACCAATTCCGCTTCGGCTACGTACTCTTCTCAGGCCTTGGTCCCAAGCCAGACATCTAAAGAAGTCGGTTCTTCTTCAGCCACCTCCCCCGTCGGTGACGATTCACTCAGACGCCTCAAAGGAGGGATGGGGAGGTCACTCTCATCGGAAAAAAGTCCAGGGGACTTGGTCCAAGCTATTCAAGACCTTTCACATAAACTTTCTAGAAGTTATGGCAGTGCTCCTTACCTTAAAGAAAGTCTCCCCGCGTCACTCGATCCACATAAGGTTGGTGATGGACAGCGAGGTAGTTGTGAGATGCTTGAATCGACAAGGATCGAGGTCACCACCTCTCAACCAGGTGATGTTGGCCATCTTCCGATTGGCGGAAAAGAAGAAGTGGTACCTGTCGGCAGTTCACCTTCAAGGAGTCCGCAATGTGACAGCGGACGCTCTATCCAGGTTCACACCGATAGAGTTGGAATGGTCCTTATACGCAGGATCATTCTCCTTCATTCTGAATCAAGTCCCAGAACTGCAGATAGACCTCTTTGCGACGAAAGACAACAAGAAGTTGCCCCTGTACGTGTCCCCGTACGAGGACCCCTTAGCGGAAGCAGTGGACGCGATGTCCCTCGACTGGAACAGATGGTCCAGGATTTATCTGTTCCCTCCTCACAACCTTCTGTTGAGGGTCCTCAACAAACTGAGATCCTTCAAGGGGGTAGCGGCAATAGTGGCCCACAAGTGGCCGAACAGCGTGTGGTTCCCCCTGGCATTGGAACTACGGCTGAAGTTCGTACCGCTATCAGATCCAGTTCTGACTCAGCGAGTCCAGAAGTCGACTGTCTGCGCTTCATTACAGAAAACCCGGACCCTGCAGCTCATGATTTTCTCTCCCTAGTGGTGAGAAAGCGTTTCGGGATTTCGAAAGCCAGCATAGACTTCCTAGAGGAATATAAGTGCAAATCGACTAGAAGGCAATATGAGTCATCTTGGAGAAAATGGGTGGCCTTTGTCAAGGCGAAGAATCCGCAGGAGATCTCGACAGACTTCTGCTTATCTTTCTTCATCCACCTCCATGGTCAAGGGTTGGCAGCTAACATGATTTCAGCGTGTAAGTCTGCTTTGACAAGACCCATTCTATATGCCTTCCAGGTCGACCTAGGTAACGAGATCTTTAATAAAGTTCCGAAAGCCTGCGCTAGGCTCAGACCTTCAGCACCTCCAAAGGCCATTTCATGGTCTTTAGACAAAGTTCTTCATTTCGCTTCTCTGTTGAGCAATGAGGAGTGTGTGTTAAAGGATTTGACACAAAAAGTTATTTTCCTATTTGCACTCGTGTCCGGGGCCAGGGTTAGTGAGATTGTAGCCCTCTCGAGAGAGGCAGGTCGTGTTCAGTTCCTGGATGGGGGAGAAACTGAACCTGTTTCCGGATCCTACGTTTCTCGCCAAGAATGAGTTACCCACCAACAGGTGGGGTCCCTGGAGAATCTGCCCTCTGAAAGAAGATGCATCTCTATGTCCAGTAGAATGCCTAAAGGTTCTATCTTCATAGAACTTCAGACTTCAAGGGTGGTCAACTATTCAGGGGAGAAACATCAGGCTCAAATTTATCTCTGAATCAACTCAGAGCGAAAATCACATATTTTATTCGCAGAGCGGATCCTGACAGTACACCCGCAGTTCACGATCCGAGGAAAGTTGCCTCATCCTTAAATTTCTTTAATTGTATGGATTTTGAACATCTCCGTTCATACACTGGCTGGAAGTCTTCCAGAGTGTTCTTTCGCCACTATGCGAAGCAAGTAGAGGAACTAAAGAGATCTGTGGTAGCAGTGGGGTCGCGTCGTTAACCCTACTGTTTAACTCTGCGAGGAACAGTGGTTTTAATTGGGACGGTTAATTCCCGGGTGAGTGTGTAGTTACATACTGTACTACAAACTAACTGAGGGCACTTAGTTGCCCACGTAGACTGTTCCATTTCCAAAGGTGAACCTAGCATAAGTGCAGACATGTGTGCCGAGCGTTTTTAACGCTAATGTGATTGATTTGTAATACAGACTTTTATGACTTTGATACCTCGGTATCTTAAAAGTGGCATTTAATGTTTTTTCTTTCAGATAAACAAGTTCTGTTTACTATCATACTTATGCTTAAAGTTTTGGGTTATTCTCTTCTTATATATATATATATATATATATATATAAAATTGTTGTTAACCTGTCTATTTATTGTCTGTCAATAAACTTGTTCTTGAGAACCTTGCGTCTCCTTCACCTGTGTCAATTTATTGGTATAATTGAGCATTCATTCTATGTACCTTATCTGGGATAATTCTAATAGAATTGTTCCTTTATGCAAGCTATGTTGCATTGGTTTATGCTTTCCCTTAACGGGAGGACTCCGTCCCATAAAGGGACGGTGGCGGTTTTACAAGTTTCCTCCTATGCGGATATAAACCTTTGTCCAATACAAGTATTGTGCGGAGAACTGGTCGATATTTCATATTGACGCAGTGGTTCTTTACAAACTATGCTTTACTTAATATAGGGTGAGACCACTATATTAGCTTGCCTGGTATTCATACATAGGTATATGTACTCTTCGAGACTTTTCCAGAGTCTAGTAGGACTCTTCCCTGTAGGGGGCAGGAAGCTCTGACATGGTTTATAGTTAGTTGAAAAGATGTATAACGGTAACATCTTAGGTCTCTAGGTCTAGTCGACCGGGGAAAAATTACCTCCGGGGAGTACGGCACGTTCTGAGAATCCACAGATACAGTAATGCTCTGGTATACTTCCATCAGGACGACATGGCTTGAGCCCAAAAAACGGATTTTGAGCGAAGCGATAAATCTATTTTTGGGTGAGATGGCCATGTCGTCCTGATGGACCCGCCCTTCCCTTTCTATGAAAGGGCTGTAGGACCCCTCCCTACATACAGTATCTGTAGCACCTCGTGTACGCTACAAGGAATATAGATGGCGCCAGGATTGGCGCCAGGCACGCTTACGAAACTGGAGAATAGGGAGCCTTGGGAGCGGCTCCCCCTTTTTCTTTCCCGATTTCGTTTCTTGCCAATTGACCCCTCGATACGTAATCTCTGTTTGGGGTGCAGATTGCCATGTGGCGTGTCAAGAATACGTCCTCTGATATGTCGCGATATCCCTTTCATGAGGGATATTCGCTCCAGGAGTTAGAATTCTGGTATCTTAAGGTAAATTCTCTGGGAATATCGCCGTAGTTGTAATATACCCTAGGAAGCTACCCTATAGGAACTTCCATCAGGACGACATGGCCATCTCACCCAAAAATAGATTTTTCGCTTCGCTCAAAATCCGTTATATGTATATATATATATATATATATGTATATATATGCACGGTAGACTTGTAATATATATATATATATATATATACATATATCTATATATATATATATATATATTTATATATATATATATATATATCTATTATATATATATATATATATACATATATATATATATGTATATATATGCACGGTTGACTTGTAATAAACTTGTGTGTGTATATATATATATATATATACATTTCTCAAAAAGGACAGGGAAATAGGTAGTTCTAGATATCCCATTTATTAAAAATCCCGACGTTTCGTGATCGTCATTATCACATATTCCAGGGCTGCAAATAGGAAGTAAATATAACATTAAGAAACAGTAATATACAAATATATATATATATATATATATATATATATAAAGTGACAATTGGTAAAAAAAAAAATCAAGTAAAAAATATTCATAAAACAGAAGTGGAACCAACCTCGCATTAGCGCAAATAGAAACTGAATGGCATTAGCAACTATAGAACAAAACAAAGAAATCTATGACAAGTACAATTGAATGGAGGAAGCTTGGGTGTTTTAACGATTGAACCAGTCTTTTAATCAAAATTGACTCCAGAATCGGCAAGTCGTGGGAATTAGATACTTGCCCTATAATGCTAAAATCTTTATTGTCAATATTTATTTTGCACATTTTAGTATGATTGCGAATATTTGAATGTTCTGGGTTGGATATTCTGCAACCTGTTCGAAAACTAACACCTCTATGAGAATGAATTCTGACCTTCAACAACCTCTTGGTAGATCCTACGTAAGTCCCAGAGTTACACTTTGGGCAAATATATTGATAAACTACACCAGAGGATATCAAAGGGCTCAATCGATCCTTAAAATGAATAACCAAATTTTTCATTTTTATAGCATTAGAGGCTCTTTGACCTCTCTTTTATGTGCCTTATTTATAGCATTAGGGGTGTTTTGCCTTCTTCTTTTAGGAGCCTTATTTATAGCATTAAGGGCTTTTTGACCTCGATTTTGAGGTGCATTACCTCTAGCATTAGAGGCTCTTTTACCTCTATTTTTAGGTGCCTTGTTTATAGCATTAGGGGCTTTTTGACCTCGATTTTGAGGTGCAGTACTTCTAGCATTAGAGGCTCTTTGACCTCTATTTTTAGGTACCTTATTTATAGCATTAGGGGCTTTTTGACCTCGATTTTGAGGTGCATTACTTGTAGCATTAGAGGCTCTTTGACCTCTATTTTTAGGTGCCTTATTTATAGCATTAGGGGCTTTTTGACCTCGATTTTGAGGTGCATTACTTCTAGCATTAGAGGCTCTTTGACCTCTATTTTTAGGTGCCTTGTTTATAGCATTAGGGGATTTTTGACCTCGATTTTGAGGTGCATTACTTCTAGCATTAGAGGCTCTTTGACCTCTATTTTTAGGTACCTTGTTTATAGCATTAGGGGCTTTTTGACCTCGATTTTGAGGTGCATTACTTGTAGCATTAGAGGCTCTTTGACCTCTATTTTCAGGTACCTTATTTAAAGCATTAGTGGCTTTTTGACCTCGATTTTGAGGTGCAATATTTTTAGCATTAAAGGCTCTTTGACCTCTCTTTTTAGGTGCCTTATTTATAGCATTAAGGCCTCTTTGACCTCTATTTTTAGGTGCCTTATTTATAGCATTAGAAGCTCTTTGACCTCTATTTTTAGGTTCCTTATTTATAGCATTAGAGGCTGTTTGACGTCTATTTTTAGGCGCCTTATTTATAGAATGAGGGCTATTTTTTAACTCTATTTTTATGTGCCTTATTTCTAGCATTAAGGTTTTTTAACCTCGATTTTGAGGGGTTTTTACCTCTATTTTGAGGTGCCTCATTTCTCGTATTAGGGTCTTTTTTACCTTTATTTCAAGGTGACTTACTTTTAGCATTAAAGGCCATTTTACGTCTCCGTTTAAAGGCTCTTCGTTGCTGTTCTCTTCTGTCTGTTCTAGTTTTGTAAGATCTTTAGTTTTTTCGGCTTCCTTTGACCTTTCATCTTCCAGTTTCCTTAGTTTGTCAATTTCCTTCGAGATTTCATCGTATTTTTTTCCTAATTCGTCAGTTTCTTTCTAGATTTCAAGAGTTTTCAGTGCTGTGTGTCCTCAGTTCGTCAGATTCCTCAGAGAAATCGATGGCGTTCATGTCTTTGTCCATCAGGGCGATGGGTAAAATCAGGAATGCTATAAAATTTCTCCGCATACGCCATCACGCTAAAGTAAACGACGAGCAACACAATATATTTACCAATACTATCTGGATATGTCCTTTCTTCAATATCGAATTTTGGGACTATCTGTTGAAGAATCACACGTCACTCACCGTTCAGTTGAACCATTCTGTCTCCGTCCTTATTTCCTTAGTTCCAATAGTCTCCAATTATAGGACATCCTTGCAAAAGCCCAAGCAAAGGATCATTCAAGGTGCATATATCATGTTCTTCAAAGCTCGACAACTTCTGCAGCAACCACCAAAACCAGTTGTAGATGAAGGGGTTCCGAAGAGCCTCCTGTTGATCCTGTAGTTGTAATAACACAATTCTCAGTCAGCTCCCTGTTCCAAAAATAGCCATTAACATGTTCTCTGCGTTGCATGCTTAGTTTCAAAAAAAAAAAAAAAAAAAAAAAAAAAAAAGAGATCAGGTCTTCAGAAGTCATCTGAAACTCGGGGCGGAGCCATTCAGAACTGCTCCGGGAAGATTCTATTCTGGAGTCATACAGAACTCAATGCTCAGTTTACGGCTATGTCCTCTGAAGCCTTTTGAAGATCCCAGAAAATTTTCTTCAGGTGCCGTTCAGGGAGCTCCAGAAAGAATCTGTTCTGGAGTCATTCAGAACTCCATGCTAAGTCTACGGCTGTTTCTTCTGAAGGCATTTGGAAATCCGGGAAAGTTTTCTTCCGAATCCGTTCAGAGATTCTGTTCTAGGGTCATTCAGAACGCCATGCTAAGTCTATGGCCATTTCTTCTGAAGCCATTCGGAGATCCGTGAAGATTTTCTTTCGAAGCCGTTCAGGAATAGCGAAAAAACTCTTCCTTCGTTTCAGTAAACCCTAGTTACTCATCATCATCATCATCATCAATAATAATAATAATGATAATGATAATAATAGTAATGATTATGATAATAATAATAGTAATGATAATGATAATAATAGTAATAATAATAATAATAAACTACATGGTTTGATTTATGGATTTGAGTCTGAAACTTCTGAAGTTGTTCAACGCTCGGATTTGCAATTAAAGGAAAAGTTAAGAGACTGAATGGGAAGGGCGAAGGGTAATTGACGTTTTCAGCAAACCGCTTTGAAATAACCGAAGGCTTCGACTTATTTTTTCAGGTTTGAGATTTAAAAAAACCCATTTTCGGTACGAATCGATATCAGAGCCGTTCGAAACACAAAATACGTCACGGAAAAAGGCATTTCCCGAGTACATTTTTGAAGGATTTATTTTAGATAATCAATAATGATGTAATATTCACATGATTTTACAATGGAATTATTACTTCCTAGATTTTTTTTCGAAGGCCATGAATGTTACTATGTGTATATGTTATGTTTCTACCAATGGTTTATATATTCACACATTATATGTATGTGTATATATATATATATATATATACACACACACATATATATATATATATATATATATCATCTCCTCCTACCCCTAATAATTCAATACATCTCCTTTCATCATCTACTTCATGCTTCATAGTCTTCAGCCATGTAGTCTGAGCCTTCCAACTCTCCTAGTGCCTTGTGGAGCCCAGTTAAACGTGTATATATATATACAGTATATATATATAATATATATATATATATATATATATATGTATATATATATATGTATATATATATGTATATATATATATATATATATATGTACATCTGTTCAATCGGTCTTTAGCATATTTACTTCGTTATTTGTAGTTATGAAATTATTGTAAACACTTGGAGAACAAATGTATGAAATATTGTCGTCTTATTATTTTTTCATTTTAATTTTCCTAAAACTTCAACCAGAAGGATCTTATCATAACTACGAGACCTTTAAACCTCGAACTTGTGGGGATGGGGTTAGGATATAACCAGGTGGTGGTTAAAGATCATGGTGGAGAGGTGGTAAGTAAGTGACGTTAATTTATGGCTTTACGAGGTTTGCTTACCAACATTTGTGAAGTGATGAAAATGATGTGATGATGATGATGGTAATACCCATATTGATAACAATGTCAATGATTCAATGAAATAAATCAAATTGCTATTCATTTATTATTTTTTACTTGCAATAGGACATAAAATACATCCAATTGAAATGATGGCGATATTTAAAAAACTACTGCCAGTAACTCAACTAAGTTTTGGCATATATGCAAATCCTATACTAGATTAGGATATCCTACAGTGTCTTCTCAGTCTAGAATAATTAAATATTACAATTGCTAATTTGTATCCATGGTGACTAATAAAAACATCGGTTACAAAAACTGGCGTGTAACATTTGTTTTGGGTAACATATACCTGTATAGTCCAGGCTAAAGATGGGGCTTGGGCTGGTTTTAGATATTCACACTAATTGTCCAAAGAATCGATAACCAACAAATTTTGTGGTCGCCGGCCTTTCAAAACCAAACAAACATGCAAGAAAAGTGTAAAATCAAAATTATTGACTTATTTCTTCCGGTTATATATAGGTTTCTACTGCAAGTTTACAATATTATTGCAAAACTAAAATTTCCCTTGTCAAAATAGTCCAAAGTAACAAAGTTTTCGTAATTAGGGATATCATTTTTTATAACAATTGAACCGTTAATTGTCGGAATGTGATGAGTCATATATGACTTACAAATAGCTTTAATCTTTACAAGCTGAACCGAAAACAAAGCCTAAATAGCAGATGGACGGACAGCAATACTTAATAGCCACAATTCATGACAATGGTATCAACAAAGTTATGAATAAATAGAATAAAAATATTTCGTTTTATTCGCAGGTTTATTTTTTTTTCTGTGAAAACAGTAATTCAGCATTTGTCCTAGAAGCAATTTTTCATTTA
>NC_090752.1:95564931-95572431 GCF_036898095.1 Palaemon carinicauda | reverse complement strand
GAATGCTGTAATTATATATGCATTAATTGCCATTTCCCTATTACGCCGACGTTGGAATACGCTCAATTGCAATAGTGTATGAAAATCTGTATTCCATTTTCTCTTTATGATAAAGTGCAAGTGTCTGACTATATGAAACTATATATATATATATATATATGTGTGTGTGTGTGTGTATGTATGTATTGCAAGTGTTGGATTATATAAAACTTATATATATATGTATATATATATGTATATATATATATATATATATATATCTTGTTACGCTCAAGGGGGAGAGGGGTTAATGATAACCTGGTGAGAGGGGGGTACTCCGAGAGTTGTTCCTCTATGGGTTGTAATAGGAAGGAAGGGGGGGGGGGGGGGGTTGCGAAGAATTGGATCTGTGTGTGAATGTGTGTTTGCAAATCTATCTAATTATTTGAACGTCAATTTTGACTGCTCTGGTACCACTAGGTTATAAAGGTCAGTTATTGTTCATATGACGTTATCGCTATATCATGGGATTTGACATTGAGTTAGTGCAATTATTCCGAAACGCTTTGTAACATAAATGAGATTTAGAACGTTATTGACAATATCTTTGATTTACCGAGGGTGGGGCAGTAGAAGACATTGGAATTATTAGTAAGTTTTTTTTTTTTTTTCCTTTTTTCAAAAGACCGTTTGAAGAGGTGAATTTTTCCTTAGTTCTTTGAAAGGAATGTGAATTCAACTTTTCAAATTTGCTTCTGTGTCATTTTAAGGATTATATATATATATATATATATATATATATTATATATATATATATATATATATATATTTATGTATATATATGTATATATATAAATGTATATATATACATATACATATATATATATATATATATATATTTATTTATATATTCATAAAATAGACCGTTAACATAGAAAATAGATGATGCGTACGGTATGTCTTAAGTTTTAAGTGTGTGTATATATATATATATATATATATACACATACATACATACATACATACATACCTAATAGTAAAGACATATCGTACGCATTATCGATTTTTTATGTTATCAGTCTATTTGCTTTTAACCAAAGATTTACACAGAGACCAATTGGGTACATTCCGGCATTCGTGAAAATTATTACGTCGTGCGTAAGGAAGCGTAGCTGCGTATCTTCTAAGGCCTTTTCTCATGAGCTATTTTTAGTCCATAAGGAAGCCTCTTCTAAGGCCTTTTCTCATGAGCTATTTTTAGTCCATAAGGAAGCGTATCTTCTAAGGCCTTTTCTCATGAGCTATTTTTAGTCCATAAGGAAGCGTATCTTCTAAGGCCTTTTCTCATGAGCTATTTTTAGTCTATAAGGAAGCCTATTTTCTAAGGCCTTTTCTCATGAGCTATTTTTAGTCCATAAGGAAGCCTATCTTCTAAGGCCTTTTCTCATGAGCTATTTTTAGTCCATAAGGAAGCCTCTTCTAAGGCCTTTTCTCATGAGCTATTTTTAGTCCATAAGGAAGCCTATCTTCTAAGGCAGGGGTTCTTAACCGGGGGTGCTCGGGGTGCGAGCCTGGTTCCTAAAGGGTGCGAGGATACCTGTGAAATACTGAAGAAAATATATGTTTTTACCTAGGCTTTATATTTTTTTCGCAGCCGGGGTTTGAATCATCGATTGTTTCAGTCACTTTGTGAGCAAGTAGGCCAGGAACACACGGTGCTTTTGTACCATACTGAAGTGAGGTGTCTGTCACGTGGTCGTGTGCTATATCGTGTGTTTGAACTGAGAGGAGAAATTCACCATTTTCTTCATGAACGGGTACAAGAACTGGCCATACATTTCAATGACCCTAATTTTGTTCAGATGCCTGTCTACTTGGCTGATGTGTTTTCAGCACTCAATGAACTCAATCTCCCTCTGCAGGGAAGGGGACTTAACATTGTGACTGCAAGCGAGAAATAGGCTGCATTCAAGGAAAAACTAATCTTTTGGATAAAGCGTGTGAAGATGGGGAATTTGGTAAATTTCCCCTTCCTGGAAGAGACAGTCACAGAAAATTCTACCCTGCCCCCAACATTTGTTGCAAAAATTGTTGAACATATGCAGTTGCTGTGTATTTCCTTTGATGGTTACTTCTCATGTGAAGAGTTACAAGCCTGTAAAAACTGGATCTTGAACCCTTTCATGCAGAATTTGGAAGATGATAAAGATGATGGCAGCATCAAGGAAGACCTCATCGACATGAGACACAATCGTGGAAACCAAATGGAGTTTACCAATAGTCAGCTGGACCACTTCTGGGCTTCTCAGCTGGAAGCATACCCTGCAATAGCAACGAAAACACCCAAAGTGCTGGTATCTTTTGCATCTACTTACTTGTGTGAGCAAGGATTTTCTTGTCTACTTCACATCAAAACGAAAAGCAGAAATCAGCTGAATTCTGAACATGACATGCGAGCAGCACTCAGCACTAAGACACTAAGATTTAATGCCATTATGGCGAAAATACAGCAACAACAAAGTCACTAGGTTTACAGTGCAGTACAGGCAAAATATAATGTAATTTTGAACCAAATAAAAAAAATATTCTTGTTGATACACTCATATTTTTTTCTCTTGAAAGAAACTATAAGCTGCATGAACTAATATTGAATAAAAAGCAAGTTTTATTATTACATGAAATTTGTATTTTTAGCTTTTTCACATATTCAGAATCCAGGGGGGTGCGAAAACTGACCGCTGATTTGAAAAGGGTGCGAACACTGAAAAAGGTTAAGAACCACTGTTCTAAGGCCTTTTCAAATAAACGATTTTTTCTTCATCGAAAAGGTGCAGATTTGATAACGTCATCAACAGGTCACATCATCAACTATTTAGAGCGGGTAAATTTCTTCCTTCATAAGCCATCTCGTCAAGTAATATATATATATATATATATATATTTATATATATATATATATATATATATATATTATATATATAATGCATCCATTTCCACAGAAACTATTATTTATTATATTTCTGTAAATTTGGCTTTAACGCCAAAGCATTCCTGCCACGCTTCTGGTCTAATCCTAAATTTTATAATTGTATAGCAAACAATATTACAATACTTCTTGGTCTAAAGAAAAGTTTTTATTTAATAGTACTCAGATAACACAGGTCAACAATGCTGACCTAGTAATGCTGATGAGCGTGACCGGAAAGATATATATATATATATA
Source organism: Palaemon carinicauda (assembly GCF_036898095.1). NCBI lineage: Eukaryota > Metazoa > Arthropoda > Malacostraca > Decapoda > Palaemonidae > Palaemon > Palaemon carinicauda. The sequence goes on along the minus strand of NC_090752.1, from coordinate 95,569,229 downwards.
TATATAATGTGTGTGTGTGTGTGTATATATATATATATATATATTTATATATATATATATTTATATATATATATATATATATATAGCCAGACACGTGCTTTTTATTATATAAAGGATTATAAGGAGATATATATATATATATATATATATACATACATATACTGTATATACAGTATATACTGTATATACAGACTGGTTATTTTATTTTAACTGTTGACATATGTGAGCATTCATTATTATTATTATTATTATTATTACTTGCTAAGCTACAACCTATGTTGGAAAAGCAGGATGCTATAAGCCCAGGGGCTCCAACAGGGAAAATAGCCCAGTGAGGAAATGAAAAAAGGAAAAATAGAATATCTTAAGAGTAACACCATTAAATTAAATATCTCCTATATAAACTATATAAACTTTAACAAAACAAGAGGAAGAGAAATTAGATAGAATAGTGTGCCCGAGTATACCCTCAAGCAAGAGAACTCTAACCCAAGAGAGTGGAAGGCCATGGTACAGAGGCTATGGCACTACCCAAGACTAGAGAACAATGGTTTGATTTTAGAGTGTCCTCCTAGAAGAGCTGCTTACCATAGCTAAAGAGTCTCTTCTACCCTTACCAAGAGGGAAGTGGCCAATGAACAATTACAGTGCTTTAGTTAACCCCTTGAGCGAAGAAGAATTGTTTGGTAATCTCAGTGTTGTCAGGTGTATGAGGACAGAGGAGAATATGTTAAGGATAGGCCAGACTATTTGGTTTATGTGTAGGGAATATAAAATGAACCGTAACCAGAGAGAAGAATCCAATGTAGTACTGTTTGGCCAGTCAAAAGATGCCGTAACTCTCTAGTGGTAGTATCTCAACTACCACTCAGACTACAAGAATATTGCGAAAAAGACGCCCTCACAATATATGCAAAACTCCCAGAAAAAAATTGGTTTGCATAAAAGACTACCAGAAATCTGAAGCTTTAGCACCGAACGTTTCCCCAACCCCTATTATTCTTGGACGTGGGAATAAACGTTTATAGTTTCCTAAGGTACAGAATATTGCATAATAAACATGAGGTTATGACAAGCACTGGCATCAAACTCTCCTTGATGAAAGAATAGGCAAATTCTCCAAAATATAAGAATGAAAGAATGTTATGGGGAAAAGGTGAATATATATATATATATATATATATGTATATATATATATATATATATATAATGTGTGTGTGTGTGTGTCTTACTTATAACTGTAATCGAACAGTTTAACATGTTTTTTCAAAAAGGCCCATAAAAGAAACACAGGAAATAAGTAAATCACTATATTTCGGTCAATAAACATTGACCCTCTTCAGGATGTAAAGTAAAAATGAGGAATACAGTGGAGAGTGACGGTTTATATTGGAAAGCAAAAGGGTGTCTTCAATTGTTCTACAGTTGTTATAATTGCTGGAAGGATTAGCCAAATTTAATTACATCCAGGTGCGTCTTCTTATTGTTGAACCGCTTGGAGGATGTCTTGACCTCTGATGCATATCTGGTGGTCGGTCTCCGTGGATTATCTTCTTAATGATAGGGTTGAGAAGAGTATTGTCCACTGTGTCAGCTTTCCATTGGCCGCCAGATAAGTTCATTGTGTTTGATTGAATTATGATGGCTGATTCCAGGATTTTCCTTCTGTACGGACAGGTACTCTTAAAAAGTAAAGACGACTCACTCCAGTTAATCTGGTGCCCTAAATCTCTAACAGATCTTTTGTGTTCGGATAATCTTTGAGATAGCGAACGGCCCGTTTGCCCAACGTAGACTTTTTCACAATCCCCACATGGTACTTTATAAACGCCGGATTCTATATCTCTTTTATTTTGATAAACATTAATAAGGGCGCTTCCTATGGTCTTAGGATATGAAAAAAAGGGGTTTTCAGTTTTTTATTTCAATTAATCATTAATTCTCGTTTAGTTTATTTATTTCCCCATTTCCTTTCCTCACTGGGCTATTTTTTTCCTGTTGGAGCCTTCTAGATTATAGCATCCTTACTTTCCAACTAGGATTGTAGCTTAGCTTCTAATTATAGTAATAATATATATATATATATATATATATATATACATATATATATATTTGAAAAACTTTAAACTTCCTTTTTATAGCATTCTTTGGTTAGGTCAAACATAAGCTTTATTAAAGACAAAAGTAGAACTTTAAAAGTTCAATCTTGCAGCAAATGTTTTTATGTTGAACTGGCTGACATAAGTTTTTTTTTATAGTTTATATCTGAAATATCCGTTTTGGTGTAGTAACTGTTTTTGAAATATTTCATTTTAATTGTTCAATAATTCTCGTATCGTTTATTTATATCCTTTCCTCGGTGGGCTATTTTTCCCTGTTGGAGCCCTTGAGGTTATAGCATCTTGTTTTTCCAACTAGGGTTGTAGCGTAGCTAGTAATTATAATAATAATACATATATACACTTGGATATATAACTTTAAACCTCATTTTTTATAGTATTTTATTGTATAGTATTATATAGTATTTATAGTGGTTAGGTAAAACACAAGCCTTATTAAGAACAAAAGTAGAACTTCAAAAGTTAAGACTTGCAGCAAACCGTTTTATGTTGAACAGGCTGACATAAGTCTTTATTTCATCATTTCTCATATCGTATATTTGTTTCATTACTTTCTTTCCTCACTGGGTTATTTTTCCCTGTTAGGGCCGTTGAGCTTATAACATCTTGCTTTTTTAACTAGGGTTGTAGCGTAGCCAGTAATTGTAATAGTAATACATATATACACGTGTATATATAACTTTAAACCTCCTTTTTATAGTATTCATTTGTTAAGTAAAACATAAGCCTTATTAAGGACAAATCCCTATGGTGGGAGGTTTAGCATGCTATGGAAGTGTCAAGAGTCGACCCTTTTGAAAACTTTTCTATGGAAGCTTTTAAGAAGGTCACGTTCTCTTCCTAGAATGGAAACATAAATGACGCTGAAGCCTCCTCTCCTTCAAATAAATCTCAAACCGTCATACATTGTTTCATCCTCTTCCTTTTTATTTCTGTCGTGTTCGGATAAGAGAAAGTTTTAGGAAATGTGTAAGTCTTTTATTCTCCGTTTTAGATGTCTTTTGTATATTAAAGTTCAAAATAGACATTGAAGTTTCTTTTATTTAAATTTTTTGTGAACTTTTATGAAATGGTCATTTGCCTTGAACCAATCAGTATACGTCAAAATTTTCGTTATCTATTTTTTGGGAATATTAACCACCGTGTAAAATAATGCCTATAAATTTTTAGGCTACTAATCTAAAAAACTATGTACCATATCTATTCTTTTATATTGGTAGTTTTCAAATTAATACACCTAAAATATTATCTGCATCGCTGTAAATATGACTTTCATTCATGAAAATAATTCATATTTTCTGAATATCATATGAAGTTATGCACCTCTGAACAATGAAGTGAAGAATTACAGATCTCAAAGATAGGCATCAACATTGAAGCCACAATGTTGATGATATTAATTTTGTTAATTAAAACGGGTTCTTTTTTAATGAAAAATCTTTATCGGTTATTATTATTATTATTATTATTATCATTATTATTATTATTATTATTATTATTATTATTATTATTATTATTATTATTATTATTAGCTAGGTACAACTCTAGCTGGAAAAGCAAGATGCTATAATCCCATGGATTGCAACAGGAAAAATAGTTCAGTGTGCAAAGGTAATAAGGAAACAAAATAGTGTAATTTAGTGTACTCTCAAAATCGATAATCCTAACCCAAAAAAGTGGAGGACAATGGTATAGATGCAGGTGCTATGACACTACCCAAGACTTGAAAACAATGGTTTGATTTCGTAGTGTTTGTCCATAATGGCCAAACTGGAAATTATGGAAATAAGAATTTTTAGGAAACATATGGGTCATTTCCAGTGTACATTAGGTCACACAGTTACTCACGGTAGTTCATAACTCACTTAAGATCTGGTAATGATTTTAGTGTCTTTATATTAGAAAAGCAAGATTTTTGACGCATCAGATTATGTAATTTAATGTTAAAATTCATATGGACATTAGCGCCGGATAGGCAATGTGTCCTTTGAAGTTTTGAGGCATTAATATGATTGATGGATTTTCCGCCCATAAACTCCATTTAATTTGGTTCCATTATTATATATATTTTTTAATTACACTATCTTGCCTTTCATATCCCGACATCTCTATTCTGTTCTTCATTCCTTATTCATTCTTACCATTCCTTATATTCATACAAAGTTCGTGGGTGATTTT
>NC_090752.1:95537431-95559931 GCF_036898095.1 Palaemon carinicauda | reverse complement strand
CCCAAGCCCCCTTTCCACACAAGCTAGGACCAGGGAAGGGCTGCTGGTGACTGAGCTGGTAGAGCTATAGGCTCCCCCAAACCTCCCATCCTTAGCTCACAAGATGGTGAGATTGCTGACGCTACAAGAAACTATCGAAATTGACCGGGACTCGAACTCGAGTGTGGCAGATAGCCAGGCAGAGAGGTTTGCAATAGGCTACCACAACTCTATTTAAACTTACAATTGGTCCCCCAAACCTCTATTAACAGCTGGCAGGGAGTGTAAGGTCTTATTTTTCTCAGTGAAATATATCAGGCCTTAAGCACGGCTGGAACTTTGGGCCTATTCATTGCGTGTCTACAACATCCCCAGGAATTCTCGCCATATTATTGATTTGGCCATGAATTGTATTTATTTTCCTTTATTTTATCTTGTCCAATTGATTTTAACATCTTTCCAATACTTGTGACTGCTGGGTTCTCACATATGGTCAATTAAATCGAACTTTCAATTCTCTTGCCACGTGTTGCTTTTTCTTCTCACCAGGTGGCCATATAACCTTATACAAACTTTGATGCTTCTGTGACCTTTATTGTACCCTTAATAAGTTCATTTTTAACTGCCCATTCGTGTTACTCCACTCGTCCACCTAAACATCCACATCCCAGTTATATATGTCTTCTTTAGTGGTGGTGCTTCTTGTCCTCATGACGCTGCCTGCTTGATGACAGCCTTGTGCACCTTCCTCCGGTTGTTAATTTACTTTTCCATGTCCCCTGCATTTTTGCATCGATGAGCCAAGGAATGCGAACTCGTGAACCCTTTTGATGTTTCCTCCATCGAATTTGATTAGTTTGTTTATCGCCATTCAATTCCGTTATCTTATATTCTGTGTTTCTTTCTGCTGTATATATATATATATATATATATATATATATATATATATATATATATATATATATATATATATATATATATATATATATATATATATATATATATATATATATATATATATAAATAAATATATATATATATATATATATATATATACATTATATATATAAACATTATATATATATATATATATATATATATATATATATATATATATATATATATATATATATATGTATGTATATAAGGGAACTGTGTCTCCTTTAAGGCCCAAAGTCTATAGCTCTGTGATTAGTGATCCAGATCTTCAGCTTGGCAACCAGTCAATTTGCCCTGCGCCAATTTGGGGAAATAACTTCCACTTGATCTCACTGGATTTGCCAAATTTGATATTATCGATTAATGGTAAGGAGAGAGAGAGAGAGAGAGAGAGAGAGAGAGAGAGAGAGAGAGAGAGAGAGAGAGAGAGAGAGAGAGATCGTTTATGTAACGATAAAGTTTATTATCTAATAAAAAAGTAAATAAAAGTCATTTTTTTTTCAAGATAGAATGCAATAGATTTTCCATCCAACTATCTACTTTATTCAATGGCAATAAATTTCTAGATATAAAAAAAAAAATTGATGCCAGATGTCACTTTTTTGCCATATCAGCTCCAGATGAAGAGAATTTCTCATCCATTCGTTCAAAGAAATATCCGGGAACCAGACTCCTTACTCTGCCTTTACTTTTATTATTTATTTCTTGATATTCCTATTTTATTGGACCACTGATCTATGAATGTTAAATTACCTTTCCTTCCTTTTCTGTTCTTTATATATATATATATATATATATATATATATATATATATATATATATATATATATATATATATATATATATATATATATATATATATATATATATATATATATATATATATATATATATATATATATATATATATATTTTGTCATTATTGTATCGGCCCAGATGTGAATGGTAAATTGTGCTGATAGCCAAAGACTACAATTGCATCAGCAATATCCACCCATTATTCATTGGATTTTTTCCAATCTGCGATTTTAAGAATTTATCTTTAGCATCAATTTTCTTTTAATTTTCCATTAGTATTGTTCACTGGTTTCTAATGAATTGCTTGTTTCAACAGGCAGTTTAAAGGTTTAAAGGCCACTCATGAATGAGTGTGGCAAGGGACAGTGACATTGCCCTATCAAGCAGGACAATGCCTGAGAGACTGACCATATAAACATATGATCAGCCATGTACCGACTTTTCGTCCGATGTCACTTCGTCCGACGACACTTGGTCCACGTCTTTTTGTCCATTGTCTTTTCGTCCGATGGACTATTGGTCCAACGACATTTGGTCCAATTTTAAATCGTTTCAATCCACAAAAAAAAAAAAAAAAAAAAAAAAAAAAACCTAGCTAATCCATAAGTTCCCCAATAGAAAGTTAAACCCCCTGAATGTTTTATAGCAGAATGAAACCCCTCTGCAGCATTGTTTCTGTTGGGTAAATCTTGAAGAATACGCTCATTAACATTCCATAAATCTAATGGAAAATAGATGGATCTCTCCTTCGTCTCGCTCCATGCCATCTTACCACTCCCATGCAAGTCACATCAAAGTAAGCAATTATTTTGGAAGGTATTTTGTCATCGTCTATCAATTCCTCATAGGCCTCTTCAACATCTTCAGTAGGGAGAAATGCTAATGCTGAAGAACATCTTACTTTAAGACAGAATTCAGTGTGTTTGTTGTATTTTTCTTTGAGACCTAGATCAACAATTTTTCTAAATATGGACTGTCCCAGATGAAACAAACATGCACCTATAGATGAATTAGGGAATGATGAATTAAATGACTTACGTATCGCAACTTCGAAATCTGCCATGAAATCAATTGGATCTACATTAGGTTGCATAATTTTCAATTGCTCGAAAACTGTTTCATATGTCTGCCTGGTTTTATTCTGCAGTAATGCAAAGACCCGTGGGAAACTGCTACCATTAACTTGTACATGAATGCAAAATAGTTTATATCACTGTTCCGGCACAATTTTTTATGTCCCATCACATGCCCAATGATAATATGATGCTATATCTTCGAGGGCTCTTTCTGATGCAAATATTAGAATTCTTTGGTGATCCTTGATGCCTGAACCATATCTTAGAAACTGTTCACCATTATCAAGTTCACCGAATTCGTCAGGGCTTTCAAATCCATGTCTAGCCAATGGATTAGCAGGAAATCCGGAATGTTTTTGTCGCCACCTTTGAAAAGTCTTTTAAAGTACTTGCACACGAGGGAGCTGGGAGCAAGTATTTTCAGTTATCTCTGTAAACTTTCTCGATAATATACTACGTGAAATTGCCACTGTGATTTCAATCGTTTCTTCCTTAATTTTAGCAACTGCTTTTCTAGCATTTAATGCATCTAAATTTGCGGGATGAAGGTGCTCACCAGAAGAACAAATAATTTTAGGTGCATTGTCTTCCGTAACCGAGTGAATGCGCACTGAACACAGGTGCCTCTTCTCACACCTCCAGTATTCTTTTCCAAGTTTTTTATTAGTTGAATGAAAATTTTAGATGTAATTACTTTCATCTACTACTATTCTGTTCTTCTTCGTTGATTGCATGAACTTTGACATTTCGGGATGGGCACATTCAGAAACTGAAGTCCTAAACTTGCAGCACACTAAATATGTAGTATCATACTAAAGAGAGAGAAGGAAAAAGAAAATGTTAAGCATGACTAATTGTGTAATTAGAAAATGAGCATATTACTTTATCATAAAACCCAATAAGGTATAAACTTTCGACACAGAGATGAAGTAAATGGTAATAAAAATCCATTAAAACGCTTGTTTTCTTTAGAAATTGGACCAAATGTCGTTGGACCAAAAGTCCACCGGACGAAAAGACATTGGACAAAAAGACGTGGACGAAGTGACATCGGACAAAAAGACCACCCACCATGATCAGCGCCCAGGCCCCCTCTCCACCCAAGATAGGAGCAAAGAGGGCCAGGCAGTGGCTGCTGATTACTTAGCAAATAGACCTATAGGCCCGTACCATGAGTTTAAGGCCGGATGTTTACTGGGGAGGCCACTGCTGTGGTTGGGCACCACAGTCGGGGTTTGGGCTTGCTCGGCTGACGTTCTGGTGAATATCTATTCTGATGATACTGGAACTGAAACTAGACACTTTTATCTTCACCTTACTGTAAACTTGAAATAAAACGAAAAGACACGTTTTATTATTGGGTTTCAAAGTGGAGATATATCTTCCGAGTTCTGCCAAGCAAAGCTAATTTTAGTTACACAACCGATAACTTATATCTGTTTCCTCAAGGGGAAATTGAATTTGAAAGGTTTGTTCTAATCAGTCGTGTAGTGGCCGTGTAGATTCTTCTCTCTTCTCCTGTCTCCTGAGGATTCATATCGATTTTCAATACCTGCAAAGGACAACTCCACTTCGGAATGAAATTGCGACGGTCTCTCGAAGTAGGTTTTATTGTCCGTATATTTGATTGTCTGTCTTGCTTTTAGTCACCGGACGATTTGACGCAGAAACTATATTTATTGAAGAAGTATTTGTTAATCCACCAATTTGAAAGGTTTGTTCTAATCAGTCGTGTAGTGGCCGTGTAGCTTCTTCTTCTGTCTCTCTTCTCCTGTCTCCGGAGGATTCATATCGATTTTCAATGCCTGCAAAGGACAACTCCACTTCAGTAGGTTTTACTGTCCGTATATTTGATTGTCTGTCTTGCTTTTTGTCACCGGACGATTTTACGCAGAAACTATATTTATTGAAGAAGTATTTGTTAATCCACCAATTTGAAAGGTTTGTTCTAATCAGTCGTGTAGTGGCCGTGTAGCTTCTTCTTCTGTCTCTCTTCTCCTGTCTCCTGAGGATTCATATCGATTTTCAATGCCTGCAAAGGACAACTCCACTTCAGTAGGTTTTACTGTCCGTATATTTGATTGTCTGTCTTGCTTTTTGTCACCGGACGATTTTACGCAGAAACTATATCTATTGAAAAAGTATTTGTTAATCCATCAAAAAGCGAGGAAAGACAGACAGGCAGACAGGATTTTGGTCACGAGAGGGCTTTACGCAGAAACTATATTTGATGAAGAAGTATTTGTTGATTCATCAAAAAACGAGAGGACAGACAGGAAAAATATTAACCAAGACTTCATATTAGGCCGCAGACAGGATATTATTGGTAATTGTAACCACCATTAGGAACGTAATGCTGTTGTACCATGAAAATTTACATATACTATAGTTGCGGCAACAGAAACAGTCAGCCTCGAGTTAAGAATGGAGTAAATATGAGTCCTTTCAGGTTGAAAGTAAAATGTAAGTTCCTTCCTCCACTCAAAAGCCCCTCTCGTAACTTGGGCCTGACAGACGTGCTCTTAGTAAGAGCATATAACGAAAACTGGCATTATTATTATTATTATTATTATTATTATTATTATTATTATTTGCTAAGCTACAATCCTAGTCGGAAATGAAGGATACTATAAGCCCAGGGGTCTAACAAGGAAAATATCCTAATGAGGAAAGGAAATAAAGAAAACTAAAATATTTTTAACAATAGTAACAACATTAAAATAAGTATTTCCTATATAAATTATCAAAACTAACAAAACAAGAGGAAGAGAAATAAGATAGAATAGTGTGCCCGAGTGTACCCTCAAGCAAGAGAACTCTAACCCCAGACAGTGGAAGACCATGGTACAGAGGCTATGGCACTACCCAATACTACAGAACAATGGTTTGATTTTGGAGTGTCCTCCTAGAAGAGCTGCTTACCATAGCTAAAGAGTCTCTTCTATCCTTACCAAGAAGAAAGGAGCCACTGAACAATTACTTTGCTGTATTTAAACCCTTAAGCGAAGAAGAATTGCAGGCAGGGTATTGGGGAAGAGATCGTACAGGTGAACTTGAAACACATAAGATCATTGTTCTAGAATCTCGTAAAACTATAGACTAATTTTAAACAAGTGGTTATCGTACTTTTACCCCTAAATGGAATGATGTTTTCATTTTGAAAGGAACCTTTTATACATACACACACACACACATATATATATATATATATATATATATATATATATATATATATATATATATGTATATATATATGTATATATATATATATATATATATATATATATATATATATATATATATATATATATATATGTGTGTGTGTGTTTGTATGTATATACAGTATATATAAATACATATAGTTATATATGTGTGTGTACATATATATGTATATATACTGTATATATATATATATATATATATATATATATATATATATATATATATATATATATATATATATATATAATTATATATATGTATATATATATATATATATATATACACACACACACATATATATATATATATATATATATATATATATATATATATATATATATATATATATATATATATATATATATATATATAAGAACCCAAATACTTCTCCATGTTCCTGAGGAAACAAATATTCATGGGTCTATCAATACGCGCTTAAGTGTAAGCATGTACCGCACGTGTTTCGTACACGGCCATTCACTGTAATGCTATTGGGAGGTATTCATAAAAATGAAGGATATCCTTGTAAGCATAAGGTAATCATTATGTAATATGGAAAGGAAGATTTGCTTACAACTTCTACCTTTTGCTTCAGAGAATTACCTTGTACTTCTATGGAAAGAAAGATTTGCTTACAACTTCTACCTTTTGCTTCAGAGAATTACCTTGTACTTCTATGGAAAGAAAGATTTGCTTACAACTTCTACCTTTTGCTTCAGAGAATTACCTTGTACTTCTACCTTTTACTTGCGAGGATATACTCCAAGCAGAAGTAAAAGGTTGACTCGTGTTTCGGGAGACCTTAGTTACATGTTGGAACTTGTAAGATTTCATTTGTGCTGTCAAGATAAGAAAGAGTTTAGTATTTATAATAGGTATTTAATGCCCTGTTTTTACTTGTGTTTAAAAAGTTTACGCATCAGAAAGAACACAGACGCTGCTGCGCCTTCCCCAAAGCCTCCCTGGCGACATCTATCCCCCAACCCTTGCATTAGAAGTTCTTTTACCGCTTTTTAGCTCCCACACCCCTTGCATTAGAAGTTCTTTGACCTCTTTTTAGCTCCCACACCCCTTGCATTAGAAGTTCTTTGACCGCTTTTTAGCTCCCACACCCCTTGCATTAGAAGATCTTTGACCTCTTTTTAGCTCCCACACCCCTTGCATTAGAAGATCTTTGACCTCTTTTTAGCTCCCACACCCCTTGCATTAGAAGTTCTTTGACCGCTTTTTAGCTCCCCCACCCCTTGCATTGATAGTTCTTTGACCGCTTTTTAGCTCCCACACCCCTTGCATTAGAAGATCTTTGACCTCTTTTTAGCTCCCACACCCCTTGCATTAGAAGTTCTTTGACCGCTTTTTAGCTCCCACACCCCTTGCATTAGAAGATCTTTGACCTCTTTTTAGCTCCCACACCCCTTGCATTAGAAGTTCTTTGACCTCTTTTTAGCTCCCCCACCCCTTGCATTAGAAGTTCTTTGACCGCTTTTTAGCTCCCACACCCCTTGCATTAGAAGATCTTTGACCTCTTTTTAGCTCCCACACCCCTTGCATTAGAAGATCTTTGACCTCTTTTTAGCTCCCACACCCCTTGCATTAGAAGTTCTTTGACCTCTTTTTAGCTCCCCCACCCCTTGCATTAGAAGTTCTTTGACCGCTTTTTAGCTCCCACACCCCTTGCATTAGAAGATCTTTGATCTCTTTTTAGCTCCCCCACCCCTTGCATTAGAAGTTCTTTGACCGCTTTTTAGCTCCCACACCCCTTGCATTAGAAGATCTTTGACCTCTGTTTAGCTCCCACACCCCTTGCATTAGAAGTTCTTTGACCTCTTTTTAGCTCCCCCACCCCTTGCATTAGAAGTTCTTTGACCGCTTTTTAGCTCCCACACCCTTTGCATTAGACGATCTTTGACCTCTTTTTAGCTCCCACACCCCTTGCATTAGAAGTTCTTTGACCTCTTTTTAGCTCCCCCACCCCTTGCATTAGAAGTTCTTTGACCGCTTTTTAGCTCCCACACCCCTTGCATTAGAAGTTCTTTGACCTCTTTTTAGCTCCCCCACCCCTTGCATTAGAAGTTCTTTGACCGCTTTTTAGCTCCCACACCCCTTGCATTAGAAGATCTTTGACCGCTTTTTAGCTCCCACACCCCTTGCATTAGAAGTTCTTTGACCTGTTTTTAGCTCCCACACCCCTTGCATTCTTCCAAATTCTTTTAGAACTCCCGAAAAATTCCATTCTTGTTTTATAACAACACCAACAACAACAAGTCGCTCTTTTCCAAAAGTTTCTCGTTAGCTGTCAACAGATCTCCTGCTACTCTTCCCAGCCTCTTCTCGAGTATCCGAATTTCCTCATGGGCATTTTCTAACTCATTTTCTACAACTGCCTTGGTCAAAAGCTCATCACGAATTTGATCGTTTCAAGTTTCAGCTTTTTCTAGACTTACCATAAGAGACTCAATATTCCTATTTGCTCTCTTTAAATCATCAATTAAAGCTAAGTTACCGATGTTATTATATAACTCAATTTCTCCTACCTGAACAGATTTATTGACCAAAAGCTCCTCACGAAGTTCATCGTTTTCAGTTTCAGCTTTTTTTAGACTTATCATAAGAGACTCAATTTTCTTATTGGCTCTATCTAAATCTTTATTTAAAGCAGATATAGCTATGATGTCCTTAGATAACTCAATTTCTTCTGCCTCTGCGTCATGCACCTCTTCACAGATGCGTTGTAAGTCATTGGTCGTTTCCGTTTCTTGGTGTATTCTAGCGAAGAAATCATCAAATAATTTAATTCCCTCTTCGGCACCGCCCAACTCCTCACTTAGATCCTTTTGAGATGCTTCCTCCAGTTGTGCGTGTTCCTTAGTTTTTCCGGCAACATAATTTGCCCCATCGTAGACTGCTGGTTGCAGTCTCTCCATTTCCTCCCGATCCATCAAATCCAAGAATTTTTCTGCTTCTCTATGTGAATCCTCTTCTCCCCAGCCCCATGCCATGGTGCCAAAAGCTGTCAAAGATCCCAGTAAAATCATTCTGTCAGTCATAAATCTAACCATTTTGTATAGTAAAGATTTACTCAATGCCTTCCATGGCCAACGAATATAGCATTAAAATTAGAAAAAAAATATTGACACATTTCTCTGAAGACGAAGAATTCCTGGAGCCAAGGAAGATGAAGATTTTCAGAGTCATCACTGGAGACAAAATAATCCTGTAGCAAAAAAACAATAGATTTCCAATTACTCCGCCTTTGGGAGGTCAGTTGGAGACGAAATAATTCTGAAGACCTGGCAGAAAACCGACTCAAAGATCCAGTGAAGACAAGAAAATCCTGCAGACTTTGGGAGCTCAATCGAAGATGTTTACAACGACGATTCTGAAATGGTCTCTCTCTCTCTCTCTCTCTCTCTCTCTCTCTCTCTCTCTCTCTCTCTCTCTCTCTCTCTCTCTCTCTCTCTCTCTCTCTCTCTCGCCTTTGGGGGATCAGTTAGATACGAAATAATTCTGAAGCCCTAGAGAAACGGACCAAGACTTGCCAGAAAACCGACTCAAAGATCCAGTGAAGACAAAAAAATCCTGCAGACTTTGGGAGCTCAATCGATGTCTACAACGACGATTCTGAAATGGTCGTCTCTCTCTCTCTCTCTCTCTCTCTCTCTCTCTCTCTCTCTCTCTCTCTCTCTCTCTCTCTCTCTCTCTCTCTCTATGTATATATACATATATATATATATATATATATATATATATATATATATATATATATATATATATATATATATATATATATATATATATATATATATGTGTGTGTGTATATTATGTTACATACAATTATATATGTATGTATGTGTGTACAGTATACACACAAACACATAATTATATGTATATATATATATATATATATATATATATATATATATATATATATATTTTTGGGCTCAAGCCATGTCGTCCTGATGGAAGTTCCTATAGGGTAGCTTCCTAGGGTATATTACAACTACGGCGATATTCCCAGAGAATTTACCTTAAGGTACCAGAATTCTAACTCCTGGAGCGAGTATCCCTCGTGAAAGGGATATCGCGACATATCAGAGGACGTATTCTAGACACGTCACATGGCAATCTACGACCTGAACAGAGATTCGTCTCGTAGGAGGGAGATTGACGAGATACGAATTCGGGAAAGAAAAAGGGGAGCCGCTCCCAAGGCTTCCCTATCCCCCGATTCGTATGCGTGCCTGGCGCCAATCCTGGCGCCATCTGTATTCCTTTTTGCGTAGCTTAACAACTCGGTGTTTTTTCCTGTTTTTCTCGCAAATCTTGGATTTATTCAGCTTTTCATGGCTTCTTCGTCTTCGTTGACCTCGGATAAGTTGAGTATAGTGTCTGTTATGTATAAATGTAGGCTCTTGGTAAAATTTTGAGTGATTAATAGGATTAATCTTTGATACAAGAGCCGTAGCCTACCAGAGGTGTCCTGGACACTGTCACTCGCTAGGTATAAATTAGTTAGTCAGAGTGACATTCCTGGTTGTTTTGCTTAATAAAATTTAGCTATTTAGCTTTACATACGATTTCCTTTCGTGCTTAGTATTATTTGGCGAAGTATTCGCCATTCTGGCCTACGCTAGGCCATGTAGCCTAGTCGTTTGGTCCTAGTACTTAATGCATGATTATGGTTTTTCCGAGTGTAATTAAAATTTTATTGAAGCTTTAGGCTATATTTTATACATGTTAGACTGTGTGGAATATTTCCAAGATTGTATACGTGAGAGTTTCGGTGAATTAGGTAATCGATTCTCTTGGTGCCTAGGCTAATTGCTTATGGAGCCTTAGTATACTTTATCATACTCCCCGGTTGCTTTCTTTTCTTCGGAGAAGGTATGCAATCCCTTTCCCTCTGTTTAAGCCTTGGGCTTATCCCTAAGTGGTTTTTTCCGAATTTATTTTCGATAAAACTATACTAGGGTGTTACTGTACCTTCCTGTTCCAGCAGAGTCTGGTTCAAAGAGGGTCAGAACAACAGAGTTTTTAGTCTGAGTCCGTGTTGTTTGGCTTGGGGCAGAGTCTCCCTCGCTGACCTAACACTTACAAAGGGAGCTGAGCTCCCTTAGGTCACTGTCGAAGGTTTCTGTAGTTATGATTCCTTCTTGTGTGATCGACCAGACTAAGTCCTGTTGCTGTTCTCGGGGAGGATAAATCTTCCCTTGGGAGTTGCAACGCCTTCCTTGCTTTGGTGCTCTGGAAGCTGGCAGGTATTATACTACTGCGCTGGCCCTTTCCCTTAGATCTCCCTTAGGCTAAGACAGAGTTCTTGGCTACGGGTGATCTGTCACTAAAGCAAGGTTGGCAGGACCCTCTTGTCCCTTCCCCCTCTATCTCCGTAATGGCCTAGCCATTACTGTACTGTACCTTGCCGGCCGGCAGAGCTGGCCGGCAGGGGTATTACTGTACCATATGTCATTCTACTTCTGGACCTAGTATAGGTTGGGATTTGGATTGACTAAGCCCATTGCCGGCCGGCAGAGACGCTGGACGGCAAGGGTCTTATGTTTTCGAGTGCTGCCCGGACCTCTCTTGGTCCCTCATCCATGCCTGCCGGCAGAGCCGGACGGCATTGGTCAAGGAAGCCTGAATTAAGTTTCTCCCCTTCCTTATATGCACTCTTTCGGTTGCCGGGCTGGGGGGGTTGTGTACACTCTTATCCCGGCATCCATTCTATTTTCTTCTAGTGCTGTACCTGTCCCGGCAGCCGGCCTATGAGGCCGGCAGCCGGGCAGGGGTAGTCTTCTGGTTCTTTTGCTGCCGGCTGGCATCGGTCTTGTACCTTTGCCGGCCGGCTTATGTCAGTCCTTGTCTGCCGGTCACCAAGAGTGTGGCCGGCAGCTGGGTACTACCTTGTGTAGTTGCTGGCCGGCAATCATTGCCGGCCAACACTGGCTGTTGCTGGCCGGCAGCTGCTGCCGCCGGCACAGGCATTTGAACCAGAGGGCTGCCGCCCTATAGCTGTTAAGTAGTATACTTTAAAGCTAATTGTGGTGTGTGCCGGCCGGCAAAGGCAGGCCGGCACACATCCTCCTATACTGTACTAGTATTCTTCTGTATAGCATATACAGTAAGAAGAAAACTATAGTAAAAGTTTAGGTACAGCACTGTATCTTCTAACACTATTGTGTTTTCTTACACAGCCCTTTGCTGTTGCCCTCAGACAGGAAGCAGAGTTCTTCCCCGTCTATTATCCAGGATTTTTAAAATCATTGCCTAGGTGTGAGCTCCACCTGTTTCCTATGGAAACCTTGCATTGGTTACTCTAGTAGAGATAAACCATTTTTGATTTTATTATCTGGAAGGCTGCAACAATGGGTTGTGAGGGAAACACAAGTGTGTGTCTTTCATTTATGAATTGTTATGCTATACTATGCATATCCAGTGATGCATAGTTCACTTGATACTCATGGAAATTTCTTCTCTTTACAGAAGGACACTCCGAAGTGGGGAAGTGCTTTCTGCAATGTCAGAAGCAAGAACCTCTGCGGACATGAGTTTTGTAGGAGACACGCAGCATACGCTGTCTCCAAGGATGATCTCCGGTATTGGGACCCTCAGGTATGTACTGTGTGCACTAACCTGATTAATGAGACATTTAAATAGCTAGGAAGAAGCTTCGTACCTGGGTAAGGGGCTTCCAAAAGTACACTTCTGGCCCTTATCTTCCAAGTGAGAAGATGAGGGCGTATCTTTTCCCTAAGGCATCAGCTGAGGCAGTGATTCCCCAGCCTCAAGAGGAGATCCCCTAAGTTCAGATCCAGGTGGATGCTGAAGTCGCGGTCGCGATGCAAGACATCCAGCTAAATGACAGGATATCTGATGTGGACGGGTGTCAGGAGGAAGACCTCCTTGCAGAAGCCCAGGATGAAGTTCAAGTCCCTCTACATCGGCCGGTCTCCCAGTAGAGCTGGGACAGGCCCTCTCTTCTATTGTTGGAATGATCCAACAAATGCAGAAGGAGAATCAGGAGAAGGCGGCTGCAATGGAACTGCGAATGCAGTGCCTTGCAGAATCACATGGGCCCCAGAAAAGCTCAATGTGAAAGACCTTCCTTTGTGCTCGGATGCTAACCCATGGAGGTATGCTGAGCACATGTCGATGACGACTGGAAAGATTGTCATCTCGGATATGCTGGGCTCAGTTCCCCTGGAGGGTGGAATTCTGGCCCAGCAAGGCACCATATCCGGACTGTTATGTCCGGCTGAGGAAGGAACCAGCTTCAAAGGAGGAGGCAGAGCCGAAGGAGGTCATAGTGATGACCATGCTAAGGCTCAAGCTCTACTTTCATCTTCGATGAAAGAGAGGGGCTTCTCTAACTCAAAGGTAGCTGCATTGAATAGGAAGCTCCCTTCCTTTGTGTCCTCGCCTACTAGAGCCTTCCCCCTTTTTACAGAAAGGGTTTCTGGCTGTACTAAAAGCAATCGAGGCCGGCCAGTCTTGCCCCTCCCTAGAGGAGTGTAAACCCTTGTCGCTGGCCCTGCCTATGGACCACAAAGATTGGAAGGACGTCCATCTTACGTTCTAAGTGGAAAGTTGAAGGCTGATATTGCCGGACGTCAGTTCGGCAAGGACCCCCCTAAGCTGTCTGACTTTTTTTTGCGAAGTGAGCTCGATACAAAAGAAAGACTGACTGCCTCAATGTCTCTTCAGACTACTCTCGAGACGATGGCAAGTGACCCCAAGGTCCATGAAATGTTCATGGTAGTGGCCAAGCCTCATCTGGCCACAGTGACGAAGGACCTTTATGGCTTCGTCAAGGCAAGGAGAGCTTGTAGGGAGTTCGTGTTTACCTCGGCTACAGTGAGGCACGAGCTAAAGAAACTAATCTCCTCCAACATTTGGGGAAAAGACCCTTTTCCCTACCGACTTGGTCAAAGAAGTTTTTGATAAAGCCACCTTGGAGAATAGAAACCTTCTCCAGAAGTGGGACCTGGCTATCAAAAGAAAGTCTTCCCCGGATGAGGGTCCTCAACCAAAGAGGAAGACTATGAGGACTAGGCTACCGTCTCGGCCAGCCAAGCCTCTTAGACAGCAACAGCAACTACAATTGCCATTGCCCCCAGTGCCCCAGATCGTGGCACAAACCCCGACCACCTTTCAGTGGGTACCCCAGGCCGTGCCGACACAGTCCACGGCATTCACCCCAGCGTTCGAAGGGCAGTCTACTTCCTTCCGAGCAAAGCCTAGAGGAGCAGCCAGAGGCTCGTCTAGACGCCCCTCAAGGGGAAGGGGATTCAGGGGTGGTCGTGGTCAGGAAGGCAAGACCTCAGGACGGCAGTCCAAGTGAGGTGATACCGGTAGGAGGGAGACTTCTGAAATTTCGGGATCGGTGGACCTTCGATCCCTGGGCCCACAGCCTACTCAAGAATGGATTGGGCGGGAGCTGGTACAGCACTCCACCCCCGTACCTTCGGTTTTTTCCAACACTCCACCCCCGTTATGGAGGAGTACGTTCAAGAACGGTTGGAGAAAAAGGGTGAAGCCCATCAATTTCTAAGGGAGGCTGTTTTGTGTTCCCAAGAAAGACTCGGAAAAGCTCAGAGTCATTCTGGACTTGTCGCCACTTAACAAGTTCATAGTGAATTGCAAATTCAAAATGCTAACACTGCAACACATAAGGACCTTACTGCCCAAGAGGGCATATTCCGTCTCTATAGACTTGTCAGATGCCTACTGGCACATTCCAATTAGCCATCGACTCTCCCCCTACCTAGGGTTCAGGCTACAGCGAAGACTATACGCCTTCGGAGCCATGCCATTCGGGCTAATCATAGCCCCAAGGATTTTTACGAAGCTTGCGAGCGTAGCTCTCAAACAATTTCGCCTAAAGGGAATTCAGGTAGTAGCCTACCTGGACGACTGGTTGGTGTGGGCAGCATCCGAGACAGAATGCTTGCAAGCTTCCAGTCAGTGATCCAGTTCCTAGAGTACCTAGGCTTCAAGATCAACAGAAAAAGTCTCGACTTTCTCCATCTCAAAAGTTCCAGTGGCTAAGATCCACTGGGACCTTTTGTCACACCGTTTCTCCACCCCAGCGAAGAAAAGGAAGGAGATAGCGGGTTCTGTCAAGAGACTTCAAGATTCCGAAAGGATATCAAGACACGAGCAGGAGAGAGTACTGCGCTCTCTCCAGTTTGCTTCGATGACAGACCCAGTGCTAAGAGCACAGCTAAAGGATGCAATCGGAGTTTGGAGAAGTTATGCATCAAACGCGTGAAGAGATCTGAGAAGACCAGCCGCTTCGGCTAAGTACTCTTCTCAGGCCTTGGTCCCAAGCCAGACATCTAAAGAAGTCAGGTTCTTCTTCAGCCACCTCCCCCGTCGGTGACGATTCACTCAGACGCCTCAAAGGAGGGATGGGGAGGTCACTCTCATCGGAAAAAAGTCCAAGGGACTTGGTCCAGGCTATTCAAGACCTTTCTCATAAAACTTTCTAGAAGCTAGGGCAGTGCTCCTTACCTTAAAGAAAGTCTCCCCGCGTCATTCGTTCCACATAAAGTGGTAATAGACAGCGAGGTAGTTGTAAGATACTTGAATCGACAAGGATCGAGGTCACCACCTCTCAACCAGGTGATGTTGGCCGTCTTCCGATTGGCGGAAAAGAAGAAGTGGTACCTGTCGGCAGTTCACCTTCAAGGAGTCCGCAATGTGACAGCGGACGCTCTATCCAGGTTCACACCGATAGAGTCGGAATGGTCCTTAGACGCAGGATCATTCTCCTTCATTCTGAATCAGTCCCAGAACTGCAGATAGACCTCTTTGCGACGAAAGACAACAAGAAGTTGCCCCTGTACGTGCCCCGTACGAGGACC
This sequence comes from Palaemon carinicauda, assembly GCF_036898095.1. NCBI lineage: Eukaryota > Metazoa > Arthropoda > Malacostraca > Decapoda > Palaemonidae > Palaemon > Palaemon carinicauda. The sequence continues at coordinate 95,544,054 of NC_090752.1, read as the reverse complement.
CCTTAGCGGAAGCAGTGGACACGATGTCCCTCGACTGGAACAGATGGTCCAAGATTTATCTGTTCCCTCCTCACAACCTTCTGTTGAGGGTCCTCAACAAACTGAGATCCTTCAAAGGGTAGCGGCAATAGTGGCCCACAAGTGGCCGAACAGCGTGTGGTTCCTCCTGGCATTGGAACTGTAGCTGAAGTTTGTACCACTACCAGATCCAGTTCTGACCCAGCGAGTCCAGAAGTCAACTGTCTGCGCTTCATTACAGAAAACCCGGACCCTGCAGTTCATGATTTTCTCTCCCTAGCGGTGAGAAAGCGTTTCGGGATTTCGAAAGCCAGTATAGACTTCATTGAGGAATATAAATGCAAATCTACTAGAAGGCAATATGAGTCATCTTGGAGAAAATGGGTGGCCTTTTGTCAAGGCGAAGATTCCGCAGGAGATCTTGACAGACTTCTGCTTATCTTTTTTCCCCACCTCCATGGTCAAGGGTTGGCAGCGAACACGATTTCAGCGTGTAAGTCTGCTTTGACAAGACCCATTCTATATGCCTTCCAGGTCGACCTAGGTAACGAGATCTTTAATAAAGTCCCGAAAGCCTGTGCTAGGCTCAGACCTTCAGCACCTCCAAAGCCCATTTCATGGTCTTTAGACAAGTTCTTCATTTCGCTTCTCTGTTGAGCAATGAAGAATGTGCGTTAAAGGATTTGACACAAAAAGTTATTTTCCTAATTTGCACTCGCGTCCGGGGCCAGGGTTAGTGAAATTGTAGCCTCTCGAGAGAGGCAGGTCGTGTTCAGTTCCTGGATGGGGAAGAACTGAACCTGTTTCCGGATCCTACGTTTCTCGCCAAGAATGAGTTACCCACCAACAGGTGGGGTCCCTGGAGAATCTGCCCTCTGAAAGAAGATGCATCTCTATGTCCAGTAGAATGCCTAAAGGTCTATCTTCATAGAACTTCAGACTTCAAGGGTGGTCAGCTATTCAGGGGAGAAACATCAGGCTCAAATTTATCTCTGAGCGGATCCTGACAATACACCCGCAGGTCACGATCCGAGGAAAGTTGCCTCATTCTTAAATTTCTTTAATTGCATGGATTTTGAACATCTCCGTTCATACACTGGCTGGAAGTCTTCCAGAGTGTTCTTTCGCCACTATGCGAAGCAAGTAGAGGAACTAAAAGAGATCTGTGGTAGCAGTGGGTCGCGGTGTTAACCCTACTGTTTAACTCTGCGAGGAACAGTGGTCTTAATTGGGACGATTAATTCCAGGGTGAGTGTGTAGTTACATACTGTACTACAAACTAAGTGAGGGCACTGTGTTGCCCATCCAGACTGTTCCATTTCCGAAGGTGAACCTAGCATAAGTGCAGACATGTGTGCCGAGCGTTTCTAACGCTAATGTCATTGATTTGTAATACAGGCTTTTATGACTTTGATACCTCGGTATCTTAAAAGTGGCATCTAATGTTTTTCTTTCAGACAAACAAGCCCTGTTTACTATCATACTTATGCTTAAAGTTTTGGGTTATCCTCTTCTTATATATATATGTATAATTGTGGTTAACCTGTCTGTTTATTGTCTGTCAATAAGCTTGTTCTTGAGAACCTTGCGTCTCCTTCACCTGTGTCAATTTATTGGTATAATTGAGCATTCATTCTATGTACCTTATCTGGGATAATTCTAATAGAATTGTTCCTTTATGCAAGCTATGTTGCATTGGTTTTCCTCCTATGCGGATATAAAACCTTTGGCCAATACAAGTATTGTGCGGAAAACTGGTCGATATTTCATATTGACGCAGTGGTCCTTTACAAACTATGCTTTACTTAATATAGGGCGAGACCACTATATTAGCTTGCCTGGTATTCATACATAGATATATGTACTCTTCGAGACTTTCCAGAGTCTAGTAGGACTCTTCCCTGTAGGGGGCAGGAAGCTCTAACATAGTTTATAGTTAGTTGAAAAGATGTGTAACGGTAACATCTTAGGTCTCTAGGTCTAGTCGACCGGGAATAAATATCTCCGGGGAGTACGGCACGTTCTGAGAATCCACAGATACAGTAATGCTCTGGTACACTTCCATCAGGACGACATGGCTTGAGCCCAAAAAACGGATTTTGAGCGAAGCGAAAAATCTATTTTTGGGTGAGATAGCCATGTCGTCCTGATGGACCCGCCCTTGCCTTTCTAAGAAAGGGCTGTAGGACCCCTCCCTACATACAGTATCTGTAGCACCTCGTGTACGCTACAAGGAATACAGATGGCGCCAGGATTGGCGCCAGGCACGCATACGAATCGGGGGATAGGGAAGCCTTGGGAGCGGCTCCCCTTTTTCTTTCCCGAATTCGTATCTCGTCAATCTCCCTCCTACGAGACGAATCTCTGTTCAGGTCGTAGATTGCCATGTGACGTGTCTAGAATACGTCCTCTGATATGTCGCGATATCCCTTTCACGAGGGATACTCGCTCCAGGAGTTAGAATTCTGGTACCTTAAGGTAAATTCTCTGGGAATATCGCCGTAGTTGTAATATACCCTAGGAAGCTACCCTATAGGAACTTCCATCAGGACGACATGGCTATCTCACCCAAAAATAGATTTTTCGCTTCGCTCAAAATCCGTTATATATATATATATATATATATATATATATATATATATATATATATATATATATATAGTATGCATGTATGTATATGCTTGTATATATTCATATATATATATATATATATATATATATATGTATATATGCGTGTGTATATATACTTACACACACTTATATATATATATATATATATATATATATATATATATATATATATATATATATATATATATATATATATATATGTAGGTGTGTATATAAATATATATATATATATATATATATATATATATATATATATATATATATATATATATATATATATATTTATTTCCATATGTATGTATGTATGTAAACACACACGTGTATATATATATATATATATATATATATATATATATATATATATATATATATATATATATACATGCCTACTTATCTGGGTGTATGTATGTATAGTATATATCCATATATAATATCATCATTATTATGTCCCCCTAAGCCTATTGACGCGAAAGGCCTCAGTTAGATTTCGTCAGTCCATTATATATATATATATATATATATATATATATATATATATATATATATATATATATATATATATATATATATATATATATATATATACATATATATATATATATATATATATATATATATATATATAATATATATATATATACATATATAAATGTGTAGTGATTAATATGAGTGCATATAGTGATAATCTTATAGAGACTGATGGTGTGAAAAATTTCCATTCAAGAATTGTGGATTTGGACAACTACCCATGAAAAAAATTTTCCTGGTTTGCGCTTGCGCATTAAGCTCTCCGTAGATGGTGAACTACTAACAAATGGTGTATGTTTATGTTTGGAGCAGGTTACGTTTTAATGTAATGGATAACGAAATAATCATAAACTACTTCCTTTGTTTTATAACTTCTGCAAAAAAATGATTTTATTAAAAACTTTATTGGATGTAGCTGATCGTTTTTATTCCCATGAAAATATCAAGAATGCGAAATCCGAGCTTGCAAATATTCTTCCTAAGGACCTTGTTTGGAGGAGGGACCCAGTGAAAAAACGAAAAGACTTAAAGGATGTATTGGAATACAGTGAAGAGGTAATTGCTTCAAGCAAGAGAATAAAATTTGTTTTTGAGAGCTATAGAGGAATGCCTTTCATTGGTATGGAATTTATTGACCCACTGATATTAAGATTATCGGAAGACGTAAATAAAATAAATGAAGTGTTACCAAAGTTTGTCGATATTAGATCTGAGGTAATAAATACTGCAGATTCTGTGAGACAAGTGAGGAAAGATGTCAAAGACCTTAAAAATGAATTCAGCTGTGCCGTCAAAGGTATAAATGAAGCCGCAAATGATTTATCCGATGAGATGGAGCTATTGCAGGATGTGCAATCTTTCAGGATGTCGGTCAGTGGAGAGGGATCTCTCCCCGAAAGGGTTTGTATTGGGGAAAAAGATAATAATACCCGGTTATCTTACTCAGCAGTTGCATCTAGGCCATCCAAAAACAACTCAAGAAAAGCTGTAAACAACGAAAAAGACGTCAAATTCTACTGAAAACAACCTTGTTGAGGGACAGAATGGTTCATCTTCTGATTCAGGAATTGCTGGACAGGGCCGAGACCTTGACGAGATTTTGTCAGCCTACAGAGAAGATGCAGATAGTCGAAGAAGTGAAGAAGAGGGTTGGACAGTCGTTGGAAAGAATAATAAACCTAAACTTACAGCAAAAACTCAGAAAAACAGTCAAGTTGAGAATCGTAGACAACAAACTTTTAAAGTGACTGGTGTTAGAAAAACGGGTCACCACTCGTTCAAAGGAGTGAAAAAAACTGTTGATGTTTTTGTTGGAAGAGTGGATACGGAAGTTGACTGAAATGATATTAAAAGTTTTGTTAAAGAAGTCTTTGATATAAATGTTATTAAGATAGAAGAACTGGAAATCTTCAGTTCAGAGAGCAAAGCTTTTAAACTAACAGTGAATTTAGACGAAAGGGAATGCTTATTTGACTCAGAGTCATGGCCTGAAGGGGTCATAGTAAATAAATATTACAAAAAGAGACAGTGAGACAAATTTTTGATATTATTAGTGTAACCATTTGTTTATTTTATATCATTATTGATATGTGTACCTTTGCCTTCTATTTATTATGGCATTGAAACTTTGTACATATAATTGTTGCTCTCTGGCGAAAAATATTGATCTGGTCAGAGAGCTTGCAGTAAGTCAGTATGACTTTATATTTTTACAAGAAACATTTATTACAGAAAACAGACTTGGTGATTTACAGTTTATTGCTGAGCATTATGAAGTAATAGGGTCACCGGCAGTCTATTCGGAGAAAGCTATTGAGTCTTTTTCCGGTAGGTGTGGGGGTGGGTTAGCTTGTCTATGGAAAAAAAATTCTTCTCTTCATATCAAAAAGATTATTATAGAGAAGGATTTTATTGTAATGTCCGTTCTTTATAACCAAAAATTACTTGTGTTTGTAAATGTATATATCCGAAGCTATATTTGTAGAATAGACACTTTTGAATGATTATTTGGCTTCACTTAGTTATCTTGAATATATTTTAACTGAGATTAGATATGATTCTATATTTTTTATTGGTGATTTTAATGCAGACCCTTTTTCTGGTCGCTCATGGAATCACTTGATGGATTTTATGAAAGATAATCAACTTGAATGTTTTGATGTGTGTGCTCTGGATGACTCTACTTTCACATTTTTGTCCTTTGGGGGTAGCTATACCAAATGGTTAGACCATATAGTTGGGAGAAAGGATAAAGATACCTATGTGAAGAATATCAGAGTATTGTATGATATAATTGGTTCGGATGTTTTGCCAGTAGAAGCTGAAGTGGTTGTTGATGCTGGAAGTCCTTGTTCACCATCATATTTAGGTCCTGAAGACGGAAAAATTAGGTACTATGTTGACTGGGATAACTTTCTACAAATGAACTTTGTCTTATTGGAGCAAATGTGATGTCTAGAGTGGGTAGCTTTGTAAGTAATGCATCATTTGACTGCTGTTCTTTGAGTTGTAGAGATTGTAAACATCTCAGGGAAATTGATTGTTTTTACTCTGCACTTGCAATGTCTGTAAAAGAGGAAAGCTCTCTTTACTCAAGGGCAATAAAGAGAAAAATGTAAATATAAAGTGATACCTGGATGGAATCGTAATGTAAAATGTAAATACAAAACTGCCAGAATGGAATATTTAAAGTGGTTGCAGTCAGGAAAAATACATGCTGGCCCAGAGTTCGATCAAATGAGGGGAAGTCGCAAAATATTCAAAGAGGCATTAAATGAATGTAAGAGAAATAAATTTGCTGAGAGGTCTTTATCGATTCAAGAAAAATTTGAGGACAAAGATATGAAACAATTTTGGGGGGATGTAAGGAAAAAGAATAACAAAGCGAAACAATCAGAAATAATTGATGGGGAAAATAATATAGAAAATATAATACAGATTTTTAATAATAAATTTCTATCGTTTGATTTAAACAGTTCAAATGAACTCCCAGAAAATGAACTACTATTGAAATTAAATGAATATTGGATAAATAACAGAAAATTCAACATTAAAATATCATTAGATACGTTAAAAAGGTTGATTAAAAAAACGTAAAAATGGAATTGGTCATGACGGAATTCATGCTATTTTATTGAAAAGGGGTAGTGATCAGTTTTTGAGTTTGTTGTGTGATTTCATGAACGCCTGTTATGGTCATTGTTACTTCCCTCTGGAATTACTTGGCGGGGATATTAATCCTACAATAAAGGACCCAAAAGGAAATGTTTCTGAATCATCGAACTACCGTCCAGTGATGCAGCTCGTCACTTATCTTGAAACTCTTTGAAATGCATCTTTTAGAGGTTATTGAAGGAAAAATTAGTTTTAATTCATTGCAGTTTGGGTTTAAGGAGGGAACTTCCTCTAGTGATGCATGCTTACTTTTTAAGGAAATAATAAACAGA